>NC_083403.1:145773726-145836226 GCF_020745735.1 Hemiscyllium ocellatum | reverse complement strand
CATTCCCCACATTTAACTCTTGACTAATGCACCCAATCTACACATCCCTGAACACTGTAGATGATTCAACATGGCAAATTCACCTAACTTGCACACCCTTGGATTGGAGAAGGTGACCAAACAGGTGGATGAGGGTAAAGCAGTTTAAAGTCTGGTTGAAGATTTGTAGCTTGGGTGTCCGTTGTTGTGGTTCTGTTCGCCGAGCTGGAAGTTTTTGCTGCAAACGTTTCGTTCCCTGGCTAGGGAACAACATCTGATGATGTTCCCTAGCCAGGGAACGAAACGTTTGCAGCAAAAACTTCCAGCTCGGTGAACAGAACCACAACAACGGTAAAGCAGTTGATGTGGTGTATATGGATTTCAGAAAATCATTTAATAAGGTTCCTCACAGTAGGCTATTACAGAAAATGCAGATGTATGCAATTTAGGATGATTTAGTGGTTTGGATCAGAAATTGGCTATCTATAAGAAGACAGAGGGTAGTGGTTGATGGGAAATGTTCATCCTGGAGTGCAATTACTGGTAGTGTACTGCAAGAATTAGTTTTGGGGCCACTGCTGGTTGTCATTTTCATAAATGACCTGGATGAGGGTGTAGAAGGATGGGTTAGTAAATTTGCAGATGACACTAAAGTCAGTGGAGTTGTGGACAGCGCTGAGGGATGTTTCAGGTTACAGAGTGCCATAGATAACCTGCAATGCTGGGCTGAGAGGTGGCAAATGTAGTTTAATATAGAAAAGTGTCAGGTGATTCACTTTGGGAGCAGTAACAGGAGTACAGAATAGCATTCAGGTTGACAGAGTTGTTAAGAAAGTGTCCAGAATGTTAGCTTTTATTGAAAGAGGGACTGAGTTTCAGAGCCATGAGGTCATGTTGCTGCTGCATAAAACTCTGCTGTGGCCACACTTGGAATATTGCATATAGTTCTGGTTACCACATTATAGGAAGGATGTGGAAGCAGTGGAAAGGGCTCAGAGGAGGTTTACCAGGATGCTGTCTGGTATGCAGGCAAGGTCTTATGAAGAAAGTCTGAGAGACCCGAGTCTGTTTTCATTAGAGAGAAGGTGGTTAAGAGGTGACTTAGTGGAGACAAGAGAGGAAGGGCACTGAGAGCCTTTTACCTCAATGGTGATGGCTAGCAAGAGGGGACATAGCTTTAAGTTGAGGGGTGATAGAGTGTGGTAAGGGCATGGAATGCCCTGCCTGCACTCGCCAACTTGAAGGACATTTAAATGGTCATTGGATAAACTTATGGATGATATTGGAACAGTGTAGGTTCAATGGGCTTTGGATTGATTTCACAGGCCGGCGCAACATTAAGGGCCAAAGTACTGTGCTGTGATGTTCTCTTTTCTATGTTCTAATCTCACCCTAACCCTGACTCTATCCCTAACTCCAACCCACGTCGAACACCAGACCGAACTGCAAAATAATCCGAACCCTAAACCTGGCCTTAACCCTAACTCGAAACTAACCCTAATCCTACCCCGATCCTGGAATCTAACTCAAAAGTTAACCCAGCCCAAAAACCAATCATAACCCTAACCCTAACCCTAACCTTATTCCTACCTTATACTATTCCTAACCCAACCCCCTAATCCTAACCCTCTATCTCTAACCCTTAAATTGTATTCCCCAACTCTAAATCCTCACCCTAAACCCTAACATCCACCCCATTTGTTCAGATGTTCCAGAGATGAGTGTAGGCAAGAGAGATGGTGTCTGCTTTGGATCTGTTTCAATGGTAGACAAATTGTAAAGGAGCAAGGCAGACTTGGAGGCTAGAGTTGAAGTGGACCATGACTAACCATTCAAAGCATTTCATTATTATGAAGATCAGAGGCAGTCACTGAGATATGTTGCATGTTTATTTGCTACTGCGATGATAATGGTCTTCTTGAACTTCAGATTGTAGCAAGGAGACTTTAAAGATGTCAGCAAATACTTCTGCAAGCTGGTCCACACAGGACTGAGTGCACAGCTGTGGCTCCATCTAGGCCAAGTCACTTTCCTCGGGTTTACTGCCAAGAAGGCACTTCTGAAGTCTGCAGCAGTGACTGAGGGAACAGATGGATCCATGGCTATTGGAGCAGATGACAATACACCACTGATATTCTGTTCAAACTGAACATAGAAAGCATTGAACACCTGATATTTAAGATGGCATCAACACCGGGCGACTCTTTGTGAGTTCTCTACATGAGATCTTATTCTCACATTTCTTACGACCATTCTGCACTTTTAAACCTCAATTCGAAGTCTGTAAAAATCATTAATAATGTTCTCTTAAATCTACTTACACGTCTGAAGATCCTACAGACACACAAACCTGAGTATTAGCAATGCTAGATTTGCAGGCCCAGGGTAAACTACCCGCTTCCACAGGGAAACCCAGAATCAAGGCCTGAACTCTGATTCTACAGTGACCCGATCCCGTGGAGTCCCATATTTCACACCCTCTGTTTGGTGCCTCTCTCCCTAGGGTCTCTTCCTTCGGCTATGAGTCTACCCCTTCTATTCATACATCTCCATTTCTCAATATCTGTTTCTCTTCCCCGGTTTCTCATCCTCCATTTTCCATTGTTCCTTTCTCACCCCATTTCTCATCCACTCTTTCTCCACCTGTTTCTGCACCCTCTTTCTCCTCTGATTCATCCTCTTTATATAGCTGTTTGTCTCCATCTGTTTGTCATGCCTATCTCCTATTGTCGGTTTCTGTCCCCACTCTTAGCTCAGTCCGTTTCTGTCTCCACTTCCCACCGTTTCCGAGTACCTCTTTCTCACCTACCTCATGTTTCACCTCCCACTTCTCCATCTGTCACTGTCTCCCGGTCTCTCAGTTTCTGATTGCATATTTCTCGCCCACTGTTTTTCTGTCAGTTTCTACCCCAATTTCTCCCCCCACTTATATCCATCACTGTTTCTCCCACACGGTTTCCCATTATCTCTTTCTTACCCTCTTTCTCCCTCTTCATTTTTCCATCACAATGTTCTCCATCTGTTTTCCCACCCCAGTGTTTCTCAGTATCTCTTTCTATCCCTCACTTTCTCTGACTTTTGTTTCTCTTGCTCCCTTCCTGGTTCTCTGTAGCTTTCTCTCCCTCTGACTCTCGGTCTCTGATACTGCTCCTCTGTTATTCTCCTTCTGTTTCTACCCTGTGTTTCTGCCTCTCTATTTCTCAACCTGATTCTTCCCCTCTATGTCTCAATGTCACAATGCATGTATCTACCCCACACACGCAACCCTACCCCCCCCCCCCTCCCACCACCAAACCATCATCTCCCAGACCATCCATAACCTCATCACCTCAGGGGATCTCCTATCCACCGCCTCCAACCTCATAGTCCGACAACCCCGTACCGCCCGTTTCTACCTCCTGCCCAAAATGCACAAACCTGACTGCCCCAGCCGACCCATTGTCTCAGCCTGCTCCTGCCCAACCGAACTCATCTCTGCATACCCGACACGGTCCTGTCCCCCTTAGTCCAAGAACTCCCCACCTACGTTCGGGACACCACTCACGCCCTCCATGATTTTTGCTTCCCCGGTCCCCAACGCCTTATCTTCACCATGGACATCCAGTCCCTGTACACCTCCATACCCAATCACGAAGGACTCAACGTCCTCCGCTTCTTCCGTTCCCGTCTTACCAACCAGTACCCTTCCACTGACACCCTCCTTCGACTGACTGAACCAGTCCTTCCACTTCCACCAAACCAAAGGAGTTGCCACAGGTATCCGCATGGGCCCCAGCTATGCCTGCCTCTTCATAGGATATGTGGAACAGTCCATCTTCCGCAACTACACTGGCACCACACCCCACCTTTTCCCCCGCTACATCGATGACTGTATCGGCGCTGCCTCGTGCTCCCATGAGGAAGTTGAACAGTTCATCCATTTTACCAACACCTTTCACCTCGATCTCAAATTTACCTGGACCAGCTCAACTCCTCCCTCCCCTTCCTAAACCTCTCCATTTCTATCTCAGATGACCAAATCAACACGGACATTTACTATAAACCGACCGTTTGCCACAGCTACCTAGACTACACCTCCTCCCACCCTGTCCCCTGTAAAAACGCCATCCCATATTCCCAATTCCTTCATCTCTGCCGCATCTGCTCCCAGGAGGACCAGTTCCAATACCGAACAACCCAGATGGCCTCCTTCTTCAAACACCGCAAATTCCCCCCAGATATGATCTATGATGCTCTCCACTGCATCTCCTCTACTTCCCACTCCTCAGCCTTTGAGCCCCAATTGCCACCAGGACAGAACCCCACTGGTCCTCACCTACCACCCCACCAACCTCCATATACATCACATCATCCGTCGCCATTTCCGCCACCTCCAAACAGACCCCACCACCAGGGATATATTTCCCTCCCCTCTGAAAAGACAACTCCCTCCGTGACTCCGTCAGGTCCACACCCTCCACCAACTCAACCTCCACTCCCGGCACCTTCCCCTGCAACCGCAAGAAATGCAAAATTTGCGCCCACACCTCCCCCCTTACTTCTCTCCAAGGCCCCAAGGGATCCTTCCATATCCGCCACAAATTCACCTGCACCTCCACATACATCATTTACTGCATCCGCTGCACCCGATGTGGCCTCCTCTATATTGGGGAGACAGGCCGCCTAATTGCGGAACGTTTCAGAGAACACCTCTGGGCCACCCGGACCAACCAACCCAACCACCCCTTGGCTCAACACTTCAACTCCCCCTCCCACTCCACCAAGGACATGCAGGTCTTTAGACTCCTCCATCGCCAAACCATAGCAACAAAACAGCTGAAGGAAGAGCACCTCATCTTCCACCTCGGAACCCTCCAACCACAAGGGATGAACTCAGATTTCTCCAGTTTCCTCATTTCCCCTCCCCCCACCTTGTCTCAGTCCCAACCCTCGGACTCAGCACCACCTTCCTAACCTGCAATCTTCTTCCTGACCTCTCCGCCCCCACCCCCACTCCGGCCTATCACCCTCACCTTAACCTCCTTCCACCTATCGCATTCCCAACGCCCCTCTCCCCAGTCCCTCCTCCCTACCTTTTATCTTAGCCTGCTTGGCACATTCTCCTCATTCCTGAAGAAGGGCTCATGCCCGAAACGTCGATTCTCCTGCTCCTTGGATGCTGTCTGACCTGCTGCGCTTTTCCAGCAACACATTTTCAGCTGGAATGTCAGATCACCCTCAGCAATTTCTGCTTACACTTGCCCAATTTTGATTTGATACAATTTATTATTGTCACAACTACCTACGTCCAGTGAAAAGTTTTGTTTTGTGTAGTACAGGCAGATCACACCATACAAAAGTACCTGATAGTAATCGAAAAGAGCAAGGATTACAATTTTACGGTTATAGAGCAGGTGCGTAAAGAGCAAGATCAACATTACATTTAAAATTTGAGGTCCATTCAGAAGTCTAACACCAGCAGGGATGAAGCTGTTCTTGAAACTGTTAATACGTGTTTAAGCTTTTGTGTCATCCGCCCAACTGAAGAGTTTGGAAAAAAATAATAATCGGTGTGGGAGTGGTCTTTATGTTGGTGCCTTCCTGAGACAGAGAGAAGTATAGATGGAGTCAATGGATGGAAGGTTAGCTAGTATGATGGACTGGGCTGTGTTTATAACTCTCTGTAGTTTCTTACAGTTCCAGGCAGAGCAGCTGCCATATGAAGCCGTGATGCATGCCAAGAGAATGCTTTCTAGGGTGGATCTAAGAGTCTTTAAGGATTTGCTGAATGTCCTTAGCCTCCTGAGGAAGTAGACACGGTGCTGTGCTTTCATAATTATAACATCAATATTGGTGGACCAGGACAGATTGTTGATGATCATTGCTCCCAGAAACTTGACGCTCTCAGTCATCTCCATCTCAACATCATTGACGTAGACAGGAGTGTTCTCTCCACCTTGCTTCTGGAAGTCAATGACCAGCACTTTCATTTTGCTGATGTTTAGGGACAGCTCATTATCGTTACTCCATGACACTAAGTACTCGACCTTTTCCTGTATTCTGTCTTGTTTTTGTTTGAGATCCAGTCTACGACAGTGGTGTCATCAGCTAATTTCTAGGGAGAGTTAGGGTGAAACTTGGCTGTACAGTCATGAGTGTATAGGGAGTATAGTAAGGGGCCAAGTAAGCAATTTTGCAGGGTGCCAGTATTGAGGAATATTGTGGAAGAAGTGGTGCCTATTCTCACTGATTGCAGTCTGTGGGTCAAGAAATTGAGGATCCAGATGCAGAGGGTGGAGCAGAAACCTCGGTCCTGGAGTTTCGAGATTAGTTTGGTTGGAATTATGGTGTTGAAGGTGAAGCTGTAGTCAGTGAATAGGAGCCTAATGTAAGTATCCTTGTTATGGGATGTTCCAAGAATGAGTGTAGGACCAAGGTGATGGAATCTGCCATGGACCTGTTGTGACAGGAGTTGAGTTGCAAGAGATCAAGGCAGGCTGGAAGGCTAGAATTGATGTGAAACATAACTAACCTCTTGAAGCACTTCATAATTATTGAGATCAGAGCCATTGGACAGTAGTCATTGAAACACACTAAGTTTTCTTTGGCATCAGGATGATGGTGGTCTTCTTGAAGCAGGTGGGGACATCGGATCATAGTAAGGAAAGGTTAACTATGTCAGTGAATACTCCCACTAGCTGGTATGTGTAGGATCTGAGTGCACAGCTAGGGACTCCATCCGGGCCAGTCGTTTTCCGTGGATCAGATGCTGATCAGACAGCTGCGTCAGCTCTCGGGGCAGGTGACATCATTTCACTGACATTCTGTTCAAAGCAAGCATAAAATGCATTGAGCTCATGAGGGAGGGAGCAATTTTGTCCAGTAAACTCCATGCAATTACATTCATCCAACTTAATCCTGTCCTTATCTCTTCTTTGCCCTTAGAAGGTGATTATTTCTCAGCTCACTGTCAACACTCAAGCCTTCCTTCAATTCCTTTTCTCCATGCACCATTTTCAATTTTATGCCTCCTCTGCTACTTCCAAAACTAGGCTTATTTGTCAACCCACACCCCCAATCTCAGTTTTAAAATCACCCCCCCCCCCCACAACACTTGTGATTCACGCAGCTAGATACAGTTTCTTTTCTGTTCAGATAAAGTCCATCTCTTTCAAATAGCTTTCTCATTTCCCAAGTCTTATCCACAATGTTGCAAATATCTAAGCCCCTTCCTACCAAACATGTTACCTCCCTGATCGGTCTTTGCCTTAATGGTGGAGCCTGAGGCACAGGTAGTATTTCTGAAATTACTGCCCTGGAGATCCTGCATTTTAATCTCCTCTCCAACTCCTGAAACTGATCCTGCAAGACCTCTAAGCTATCCTATGTTGTTGGTTCCCACATGAACTACTATCACTCTAGTACCACTAGTACTAATGAGAGTGTGAACAACTACTACCACTCACTGTTCACCCTCCCTTTCCAGAAGTTTATCTAGTCTTTCCATATGTCCTATAACCTTGCACCTGGGAGGCAACAAACCATATGGGACTCACGATCTCGACTGCAAACTCGATTATCTATCCCTTGAAATATTCAGTCATTCACAACTATTCCTTACTAATCTGCCTACTATCCTCTGTCTCTTTTTCCAAAGTAGCCTCAGCTACTATGGTTCTGTGTTTTCCTTCAAGTTATCCACCCCGACTCAGTCGTGTTGCTCACTGAATAGGCATCTAAAATTTCAGACCTTAGACAGCTCCAATAAGTTCTGGATTTCTGGGAGCTGCTGTCTCCTTTCCTTTCAATAAATGGTCACCCAGACTCTTGTTATCTCTGAACTCCTTGCCTGCCTGTCGTGATGTAGAGTGACCACTCTCTGTTACAACTGTCCCAGAAACAACTTCTTGTACGGTGTGGAGTGAGGAGATCCACTGCTCCAAATCAGCCACATGTTGTTCAAAGAGTATAAAGGAAATAGGAGTATACTAAAGCGGGAAATCAGGAGGGCAAAAAGGGGACATGAGATAGCTTTGGCAAATAGAATTAAGGAGAATCCAAAGGGGTTTTACAAATATATTAAGGACAAAAGGGGACCTAGGGAGAGAATAGGGCCCCTCAAAGATCAGCAAAGCAGCCTTTGTGTGGAGCCACAGAAAATGGGGGAGATACTAAATGAATATTTTGCATCAGTATTTACTGTGGAAAAGGATATGGAAGATATAGACTGTAGGGAAATAGATGGTGATATCTTGCAAAATGTCCAGATTACAGAGGAGAAAGTGCTGGATGTCTTGAAACGGGTAAAGGTGGATAAACCCCCAGGACCTGATCAGGTGTACCCGAGAACTCTGTGGGAAGCTAGAGAAGTGATTGCTGGGCCTCTTGCTGAGATATTTGTGTCATCGATAGTCACAGATGAGGTGCCGGAAGACTGGAGGTTGGCAAACGTGGTGTCACTGTTTAAGAAGAGCGGTAAAGACAAGTCAGGGAACTACAGACCGGTGAGCCTGACCTCTGTGGTGGGCAAGTTGTCAGAGGGAATCCTGAGGGACAGGATCTACATGTATTTGGAAAGGCAAGGACTGATTTGGGATAGTCAATATGGCTTTGTGCATGGAAAATCATGTCTCACAAACTTGATTGAGTTTTTTGAAGAAGTAACAAAGAAGATTGATGAGGGCAGAGCAGTCGATGTGATCTACATGGACTTCAGGGGTTCGACAAGGTTCCCCATGGGAGACTGATTAGCAATTTTAGATCTCATGGAATACAGGGAGAACTAGCCACTTGGATACAGAACTGGCTCAAAGGTAGAAGACAGAGGGTGGTGGAGGGTTGTTTTTCAAACTGGAGGCCTATAACCAGTGAAGTGCCACAAGGATTGGTTTAGGGTGAGAGGGGAAAGATATAAAAGAGGCCAAAAGGGCAACTTTTTCACACAGAGGGTGGTACATGTATGGAATGAGCTGCCAGAGGGTTTGGTGGAGGCTGGTACAATTGCAACATTCAAGAGGCATTTGGATGGGTATATGAATAGGAAGGGTTTGGAGGGATATGGGCCGGGTGCTGGCAGGTGGGACTAGATTGGGTTGGGATATCTGGTCAGGGTGGACAGGTTGGACCGAAGGGTCTGTTTCTGTGCTGCACATCTCTATAACTCTATGACTGCTACCCTCTGGTACTTCATGCAGATGTGACTGCCCTTGTTGTTTTGCCGATCTAAAACCACCTACATTTTACATGACACAACATTCTTTGCCACTAGGACTTTCACAATCCTTCTTAGTGGAGATGACAGAGTAAATTTCTCCCAGAATCTCACTCAGTTACTTTTCAGAGACCCACTCTCTTGCTCCCCTTCTATTTCTCAGTTTCTGTTTCCCCATCTCTTGTTCCCAATCGTGATTGAGCCAACATTTTCCAAAATATTTTCAGGTCCTCCTCAGTGGCTCTCTCTGTTTCTCAGTCTCAGTATCTTCACCTGTGTTTCTCAACCCATTTCTTCCTGTCTCTCTTGCCTTTAGTTCTCATTACCCCTAACCTCAAACCCCTTATCCCATCAGATTCTAACCCCACCCAACCCTGAATCAAACCCAACTTCTAACACTAATCGTAACTCTACCCTAACCCTACCACAGACCTCATCCTAACCCCTACCCTCTCCACCATTGCAGGTGAGACTTACCTTAACACCCAGCCCTAACCTTAGCCCTGACCCTAACAGAAACTAACCCCAACCAATCCTTAACCCGATAACAAAGTAACCCTAATCCTATCACAAGAATCATTAGCAATGAACAGATACTACTGACCAAACTTATAAAAATGCAGACAAAAAGGATTTGGTTATATGATCATTTGGTTAGAACGATTATGATAACTTTAGTTCATTACAAATGAGGCAACACTTTGAAAGTTACCCACAGTCTACCAGGCAATTTGTCAACAACATCTCATGTTAACAAGTTTCAAGAAGATTTGTAGCTCAGGTTGAGGTTCTGGATGCGGGTTTGCTTGCGGAGCTGGTAGGTTTGTTTTCAGATATATTGTCACCATACTAGGTAACATCATCAGTGAGCCTCTGGATGAAGCACTGGTGGCATAGCTTCCTTTCTATTTATATGTTTAGGTTTCCTTGGGTTGGCGATGTCATTTCCTGTGGTGACATAGTTTCCTTGATGACGTCATTTCCTGATTCCCCCCTCCCCAAGAAAAGGAACAGGAAATAACATCACTACCGGAGATGATATCAACACAGGAAATGACATCACCGACTCAAGGAAACCTAAATACAGAAATAGAAAGTGGGCCATGCGGCCACTGCTTCATCTGGAAGCTCACTGATGATGTTACCTAGTATAGTAATGAAACATCTGAAAACAAACCTTCCAGCTCAGTGAGCAAACCTACATCCAACATCTCATGTTAATTTTAGGTAAAGAAGCCAGATGAGTGACTGAATTATCAACGGGGGGAGCATTTTGCAGTCAGCAGCCATAACTCCATTAGATTCAAGATTGTTAACAAAAAGAAGGAAGGGCCTGAAATGGAAGTTCTGAACTAGGAGAGAGCCAATTTTAATAAGATCAGGTATGCTTTGGCCAGAATGGACCGGGAGAAGATACTTTTAATTTAATCTGTGTCAGTGGGAACATTCAAGAAGGAAATACCAAGGGTATAGGGCCACCGTGTTACAATAAAGCATGGAATCAACAAATCTAGTGAATCCTGGATATAAAAGGATAAAGAGGATGAGATAAAGAGAAAAAGGAAGGCTTATGGCACATATGGAAGGCTCAAAACAACAGATGCCATAGAGGAGTACTGAATGTCTTAGAATCCCTTCAGTGTGCAAACATGCCATTTGGCCTAACCGGTCCACACCAAACCCCCCACCCAGACTCATCTCCATGCCCTATCCCTGTAATCCTGCATTTCCCATGGTCAACACACTTCACCTACCCATCCCTGGACACTATGGGTAATTTAACATGGCCAATCCACCTAAGTAGTGCATCTTTGGGCAGTTGGAGGAAACAGGAGCACCCGAGGAAACCCACGCAGACATGGGGAGAATGTGCAAACTGCACACAGTTATGCACAGAATGTGTAATGGGAAACCTAAAAAGGAACTTTGGAGAGCACAGATAAGGTTGGTCGTCAATGCTGTTATATCTGAGCCCCACGGCATTGCTGCTAAAGGTTCTCAAGGCAGCCTAGGTACAGTCAACTTCAGTTGCTTCATCCATCAACTGGTGATTAATTAGATAGTGTTCGGTTTCATCAGCAACTCCTCAGATACTGAAGCAGTCTATCTCCACATGCAGCATAACCTAGACACCATTCAGGCTTAGACTGATAAATGGCATTTATCATTTTCCCCATGTAAGTATCAGATAATGATCATTTACGACATTACAGTCTAATCACCTCCATTGAAACAGGACTACTTTTGCTGCTTCTCCTATTAACAACAACCTGGGATGACCATTAATCGGAAACTTAAGTGATGCAACAAAAGCAGAACAGAGCATGGGTATGCTGCAAGTCAATGTTTAAAAATCTAATTAAAAGCATCAGCAAGCATACTTACACAATCTCATTCTTAGACCCATGCACAAAATATTTGTTGTTGGTGCTTTAATTTATTGTAACGAAGAAAGAAAAAAATGTTACATTTGAAGTTCTGATTTAATTATACCTGCAAAGGCAGAAATAAGACTTTCCACATCATCTTGTATATGTAGCTGCAGTATTTCCTTCAGCAACGATTGACGATGGCTCTCCTGAGCAATGCCCATTTGTTTCAACTTTGCAGCAGTGAGTCTCAACAAAGCACGTCCTGTTGATAATGGTTTAGATGATGTTACTTATTTATAAATGACATCTTAGAGTGTTATATAGGAAACTAAACCTGATTACAACTCATTCATTACCCTGCAAGCATTTTGATAGAATTTTCATTAATTCCATCTCAAATCAATATTATAAACTTGTTTTTAAAACAAGATGCAAACTTTGTTCAACATTTTTCTTAGAAACATGTCATGTAAAAACAATTTTTAGCCAATAATTAGCAAATATAAATGTTAATATTAGCTTAATCAGGATTCTAGGCATTTTATAAAAATGCTGTTGCAAAAAAAAATTAACATGTTGGCAATGAGTTGCTTATAAACAAATAAAGTGCAAACCTCAGGCAAAAAAAAATGCAATTTGTATTCTGAACCAATTCAAATTATGGTGATACAACTTAAACTCAGCAGTAATGAACATTAGGCCTTTCCAGTACAAAGGTCATTCAGTTCCAGACTAAATCTGAAAAGCAAGTTAAATTCTGCTGAATTATCAAGAAGACGCATTGTTCAGATACAGGATCAATAATTGATTAGTGTCAATCCCAGTTGCAATTCAAACAGGAAAACATATGACATTAAATTATTTATCTTCCTCATGGCTTTCATCTGAATGAAGTTGAATCACCCACATTCACCAGAATATGTCATCCAGGGTTTTAATCATAATTGCCCTTTGACCTTCATTTGCAGTAGCCTTGCATGAATGATCTAAATGATCATCTTGTGCAGTTTAACAGTTCTAAATTTATTCAGCTCTTTTCAAACCTGTTAGTGCCTACACAAAGAAGGAATTATACACACATTAACAAATGTATTTCCTGCGATACTCTTCACACGAAATGAGATGATTTGAAACGGCAGAAAGGTAATACAAAATCTATCATTCTTGTGAGGTCTAGAAGTGTCCCTTTCAGAACATGACATCAAGTTATTAAAACAACATGGAAACTTTGACTACTCTGATTTTATCTGAAGTTTAGCCATGTAGAATGGATATCAGTCAAGGTTAAGGTAAATACCTGGCCCCTTAGTCTACTATTGCCAACAATAAACCTAGTAGTTGCAGGAGATGGCAGCAGCAGCAACATAAACCAGAAGGAGGTGCCAGGTGCTTCAGCACGGTGGGCACAGCATCGAGTTTGAGTCCATTTCAGGACCATGCAGCTTCAGCAGATTCATGTCAGCAACAACACAATGGAGTCATGTTTGTGCCAAAGAATGGCGACATGGTTCCAGTGGCAGCATTGTGGTTCCAGGCCATGGCTGGGCTCAGGTATCTGATAGTGTAGGTGGTGCCATTCCAGCTGCGGTAGCGTTCTCCCTATGTCCGCGTGGGTTTCCTCAGGGTGCTCTTGCTTCCTCCCACAGTCTCAAATGCCATGCTAAATTGCGCATAGTATCCAGAGATGCACAGGCTAAGTGGATTAGCCATGGAAAATGTAGGGTTACATGGATAGGGCTGGGGAGTAAATCTGGGTAGGATGCTCTTCAGAGGGTAGGAGTGAACTTGATGGGCTGAATGGTCTGCTTCCACACTGTAGGGATTTCAGGGTTTTGGGCACCTGAATATTTGTAGACTGAGGGATCAACTTTGTGGCTTTGTTTTTGTGGCAATGAGGAGTCATGGCAGGGGTGGGCGCTTGCTTTTCTATTGGCTGTTACTTTTGTTTCTGCCTTTTTTATGTAAATATTTTTATTGAGAAGAAAGGGGTTTTTGGGGTTTTTACAAAATTTCTACAAAATAGTGTAACCACTTTACAATATAATAACACCATCATTATAAATTAAGAAAACTAACTACTAATCTACTCTACAAACTACCAAAACACAAAATAAGATACAAGAACGAAGACTATATGTATAAAAACTAATATAGTACATAACTAACAAAAAAAAGAGAAAAAAGGTGAATAAATAAGTAAGCATTCTAAATAAAATTATATCAAGTCATAACAAGACCAGCATTTATATGGGATTCTTCCTCCCAAAGGCCCCCAAACCAACAAACATCATCCTCACGGATAAAGAAAGACCCTAAATAGTATGCATTGGCATAGTTCAAAAGGAGCCGTCATGTTCTATAAAATAATTCAGTTCTTTGGTACACCATATTTGTAAGGAAGTCCAGGGGAATATGTTCCATAACTATCCTATGCCAATTCGAAAGTCCTGTGGGACTTTCCGATACCCAACTTGCCAAAATGTTTTTCCTTGCACAAGAGAGGACAGTAACAGTTTCTTCCCATTTGCATCTGGAGACGGAAAGATTAGGAAAGCCCAAAAGGAGAGACATTGGGTCCAACCCAATCTCCATTCCAAAAATCTTTGCCAAGGCATCCACTAAACCATCCCAGTATCTACAGATCTTATGGTATGTCCACAGACAATGAGTGAGAGTACCAACTTCTACTTTACATTTAGGGCACACTGGGGACGCCTCTGCCTTAAACTTTGCAAGCTGCTCTGGTGCTATATGAGCCCTATGAAGTATCTTCAATTGAAAAGCCTGGGTTCTATTACAGATAGAGATCTTCCTGGCATTTTCCCAGATTTCCACCCTCATCTTTAAGGAGATTTCCATCCCTATTTCTAGAGTCTAGGTTTTATATAACCCTTCTGTGTCCTTCGATACCTTATATGGAGGTAAAGACTAATGATGACAAAACCATTCTCAATCAAACAAAAGCCTATGTACTTCGGTAAAAGACAGAGTTGCAATTGAGACAAGAGGAATTGGCTGTCATGAAGGTGTCAGTGATGACCAATCACAACAGCATTCAGGATTTGTGCAAAGTTTAATCTTAGAAATAGGAAATCCACATTAGTTCAAATGCAACCTGTAGGACTAAATTTGTATTTTGCTAATGGGAAAGTACTTGGAATATTGTGTACAGTTCTGGTCACCACATTTTAGGAAGGATGTGGAAGCATTCGAAAGGGTGCAGAGGAGATTTACTAGGATGTTGCTTGGTATGGTGGGAAAGTCTTTTGAGGAAAGGCTGAGAGACTTGAGGCAGTTTTCATTTGAGAGAAGAAGGTTAAGGGGTGACTAAAGAGAGACATACAAGATGATCAGAGGATTAGATAGGGTGGACACAGAGTTTTTTTCCTTGGATGGTGATGGCTAGCAAAAGGGGACATAGATTTAAATTGAAGGGTGATAGATAGGGTCAGAGGTATGTTCTTTACTCAGAGAATTGTAAGGGTGTGGAACACCCTGCCTGCCACAGTAGTGGACTCACCAACTGAAAGGCATTTAATTGGTTATTGGATAAACATATCGATGATAATGAAATAGTGTAGGTTAGATGGGCTTCTGATTGGTTTCATTGGTCAGCACAATATGTAATGCGCTGTAATGTTCTATGTATCATCAACCACTGTTTGGAAGCAGTATTAAGAAAATCTGTGCTGCATCTGCATGCTGTCCTCAACAACCAGATTTTGTATTTTGCCTAGTAGTCAACACTAGGTTTAGAGATGATGGCAGCTACACAGTGTGACAAAACTGATGACAGTGGATAGATTTCTCAGCCTGGGAAAATATAAATCAATCAACTTCAACTGGGGTACCACCTCTTCATCCGATTACCATGTTAAAAATGACAACACCAGATTATAGTCCAATGGGTTTAATTGGAAGTACCAGCTTTCAGGTCGCTGCTCCTTAACTGCCTGATGAAGGAGCAGCGCTCTGAAAGCTAGTGCTTCCAAATAAACCTGTTTTTTATTTAGAGAAATACAGCGCAGTACAGGCCCTTCGGCCCTCGATGTTGCGCCGATCCAATCCCACCTAACCTACACTAGCCCACTTTCCTCCATATGCATATCCAATGCCTGTTTAAATGCCCATAAAGAGGGAGAGTCCACCACTGCTACTGGCAGGGCATTCCATGAAACTCACAACTCGCTGAGTAAAGAATCTACCCCTAACATCTGTCCTATACCTACCACCCCTTCATTTAAAGCTATGCCCCCTCGTAATAGCTGACTCCATACGTGGGAAAAGGTTCTCATGGTCAACCTATCTAAACCCCTAATCATCTTGTACACCTCTATCAAGACACCCCTAAACCTTTTTTTCTCCAATGAAAACAGCCCCAAGTGCCTTAGCCTTTCCTCATACGATCTTCCTACCATACCAGGCAACATCCTGGTAAACCTCCTCTGCACCCGTTCCAGTGCCTCCACATCCTTCCTTATAGTATGGCGACCAAAACTGCACACAATACTCCAGATGCGGCCGCACCAGAGTCTTATACAACTGCAACACGACCTCAGGACTCTGGAACTCAATTCCTCTACCAATAAAAGCCAGTACGCCATATGCCTTCTTCACAGCACTATTTACCTGGGTGGCAACTTTCAGAGATCTGTGTTCATGGACACCAAGATCCCTCTGTTCATCCACACTACCAAGTATCCAACCATTAGCCCAGTACCCCATCTTCTTGTTACTCTTACCAAGGTGAATCACTTCACACTTACCTAAATTGAACTCCATTTGCCACCTTTCTGCCCAGCTCTGCAGCTTATCTATATCCCGCTATAACCTTCCTCACTGTCAAAAACTCCACCGACTTTCGTATCATCCGCAAACTTGCTCACCCAACCTTCTAGCCCCTCCTCCAGGTCATTTATAAAAATGACAAACAGCAATGGTCCCAAAACAGATCCTTGTGGAACACCGCTGGTAACTGCACTCCAAGATGAACCTTTACCATCAACTACTACCCTCTGTCTTCTTCCAGCCAGCCAATTCCTAATCCAAACCTCCAACTCACCCTCAATGCCATACCTCTGTTATACATCTGTTGGATTATAACATTGTGTTGTGATTTTTTAAAACTTTGTCCACCCCAGTTCAACACCAGCTCCTCGACATCATCCTATTAGCAGATTTACTGATTTACTTCATTGTGTTCATATTGCTTTTTAAAAGTCATTGTTGTTCCCAATTCCTCCTGGTTAAGGCACTCCTGAAGAAACTCCCACTACCATGTATATTTTCAATAAAGCTGAAAAATGTGTTGCTGGAAAAGCGCAGGTCAGGCAGCATCCAAGGAGCAGGAGAATCGACGTTTCGGGCATAAGTCCTTCTTCAGGAATGCTTCAGGAATATTTTCAATAAAACCAAACTGAGTATGTGTCATGACAAAGTGATTTTTAAATTACTTCATGACTCAAGCATGAACTAGCATGTTCAAGCATTGCACAAATGATGCTAGCAAGAGATATCAGTCTGTTGTTTTCTTCTTACAGGCTGCCTGCTAAAATAATGCATAACATGATCATGGCTGAATGGAAAAGATACATATAAAAACAAAAATCAGTCATCATGATCAACTTGATCAATCTCAATAACTGCATGAGAAGAATTCAGGCCCAAACAGCTGTCACTGCAAAAGGGCATATTCTGGAAAGAGTAAACAACATCGGAGCAGATCTTGGATGAAATGCATGAACGGGTTTGGTATGTCTCACTGACAGTCAATACTCTGAATAATCACTGATGAATGCAAAATCCCGACACACATTAATATAGATCAATATAGTCTTAAAAACTCCAATAAAACACTCTGTAGTTGACAAATTTATATCTGAATTTCTACATTTGGTGAATGAGGAGGTTGTAATGTTTACACTATGTTCGAAGTTTATTAAATAATTACAGACGAAGCATGCTTATCTGCACTGCAAACAGGTATTTTTAGAACATAAAACATAGCAGCGCAGTACAGGCCCTTCAGCACTCGAAGATGTGCCGACTTGTGAAACCAATCTGAAGCTCCTCTAACCTACACTATTCCATTGTCATCCATATATTTATCCAATCTCCAATTAAATTCTCTTAAAGTTGGCAAGTGTACTCCTGTTGCAGACATGGCATTCCATGCACATACTACTGTCTGAGCAAAGAACCTACCTCTGACATCTGTCCTACATCTATCATCCCTCAAGTTAAAGCTAAGTTAGTGATTTTTGAAAAGATTTGTAGCTCAGGTTGAGGTTCTGGATGTAAGTTTGCTTGTTGAGCTGGAAGGTTTCTTGTGAGACATTTCATCACCATACTAGGTAACATCATCAGTGAGCCTCCAGTGAAGCACCAGTGGTATGCCCCAATTTCTATTTATGCGTTTAGCTTTCTTTGGGTGGGTGATATCATTTCCGGTTTTTCTTGTCAGAGGAAGGTAGATGGGGTCCAAATCAGTGTGTTTATTGATGGAGTTCCAGTTGGAATACCATGATTCAAGGAATTCTCATGTGTCTCTCTCTTTGGCTTGTCCTAGGATGGATGTGTTGTCCCAGTCAAAGTGGTGCCCTTCTTCATCTGTATGTAAGGATTCTAGTGATAGTGGGTCATGTCTTTTTGTGGCTAGTTGATGTTCATGTAACCTGGTGGCATTGCTCTTCCCTTTGTGGTTCCTCAATACTGCAGTGTGTGGTGGCTCATTGAAATGACGTCCTAATGCAGCTTCATTTGTGGGTGTTGCCATGATTGCTTCTGTAGTTCAGTATTTGGTCCGTGTGTGTTGTTTACCTGTTGACGCAGGTTTGAAATTCCCCATGGATTGTTTGCTCTGCTGTGACATCTAGTAATGGCAGTTTGTTGTTGTTCTCTTCTTTTGTGAATGTAATGCCAGTGAGGATATTATTGATAGTGTTATAGGTTTCCTCTAGTTTGTTTTGTTTGGTGATGACAAAGGTGTCATCCACGTAGCAGATCCAAAGTTTGGGTTGGATTGTTGGCAGAGCTGTTTGTTCAAGTCTCTGCATTAGTGCTTCTGCTGATATTGATGATCCCACAGGTGTTCTATTGATTTGTTTGTAGGTCTCGTCATTGAATGTGAAGTGGGTGGTAAGGCACAGATCCACTAGCTTGATGGTGTTATCTTTGCTGACGAAGTTGATGCTGTCTGGTGTTTGTGTCTTTGGTTCTTTTAGTAGTATAGTCAGTGTTTCTTTGGTCAGGTTGATTTTATTGAATGTGAACAGGGCATTATGTCAAAGGAGACCATTATTTCATTCTCTTCTTAGTGTCTTTGATGGTGTTCAGGAATTCTTACGTGAAGTGAATGGAGTGGCACGAGTCTTCTGCTAAGTGTTTCAGTCTTTGGTGTAGTTCCTTGGCTATCTGTATGTTGGTGTTCCAGGTAATGAGTTTATGGGCATGGGGAGCCTCCTAGTTTGTGTACTTCAGGTAATCCGCAGTTGGGTAGTCCGGATTACCTAAAGTTCACAAACCAGCAGGGTCCCCCATACCCATAGACTCACCACCTGAAAAAACAACGTACAGACTAACCAAGGAATTCCACGAAAGACTAAAACGCTTATTAGAAAAGTTACGCCACTCCATTCACTCCACCAGGAATTCCTGAACTCCAAATACACCAAGAGAGAAGAGGATGAAATAATAGTTCCTTTGACATAACAGCCCTGTTTGCATCCAATAACATCAACCTGGCCAAAGAAACATTGACTGATGAACAAACAGCTCTCCCAACCAACCAGCCCAAACTTCGAGTCCGTTATGTGGATGACACCTTTGTCATCACCAAACAAAACAATTTAGAGGAAACCTGCAACACCATCAATAATATTTTCACTGGCATTAAATTCACAAAAGAAAACGAGAACAATAACAAACTGTCATCCCTAAATGTCACAGCAGAGCGAACAATCAATGGGGAACTTCAAACCTATGTCTATAGAAAAACAACACACCTGGACCAAATACTGAACTACAGAAGCAATCATTCCAACACCCACAGATGAAGCTACATTAGGACATTATTTAAATGAGCCACCACACACTGCAGCACCGAGGAACTACAAACAGCAGAAGAGGAAAACCTATACAGCATATTCAAGAAGAATGGGTACCCAATAAATACAGTCTGCCAATGTCTCAGCGATAAATCCAAACAAGCAGGCACAAAGTGCCCAGAAATCCTAGCCACTTTACCCCACATCAAAGGCACCTCAGAAATGACGTCCACAGTACTCAGACCTCTTAGCATCATGGTAGGCCACAAACCTACCAACACACTTAAACAGTGGCTAATGAACTTAAAAAGACCCTATACAGACAAGCAAGACAAGTGTCATTTACAAAATACCTTGCAAGGATTGTAACGAACACTACATCGGACAAACAGGCAGAAAACTAGCCACTAGGTTACATGAACATTAACTAGCCACAAAAAGACATGACCCACTCTCACTCGTATCCTTAAATACAGACGAAGAAGGACACCACTTTGACTGGGACAACACATCCATCGTAGGACAAGCCAAACAGAGGCACACACGAGAATTCCTTGAAGCATGGCATTCCAACCAGAACTCCATCAATAAACATATTGATTTGGACTCCACCTACCATACTCTGAGAAAAAGAACCGGAAATGATATCAACCACCCAAAGAAAACTAAAGGCATAAATAGAAAGCGGGACATACCACCAGTGCTTCACTAGAGGCTCACTGATGATGTTACCTAGCATGGTGTCAAAATGTCTTAAAGCTATATCCCCTTTTGCCAGCCATCATTATCCAAGGAAAAAGGCTCTCATTGTCCACTCCATCTAATCCTCTGATCGTCTTGTATGTCTCTATTAAGTCACCACTTAACCACCTTCTCTCTAACAAAAGCAGCCTCAAGTCCCTCAGCCTTTCCACATAAGACCTTCCATCCTTACCAGGCAACATCCTGGTAAATCTCCTCTGCACCCTTGCCAATGTTTTCACATCCTTCCTATAATGTGGCAACCAGAATTTCACGCAATACTCCAAGTGCAGCTGCACCAGAGTTTTCTACAGCTGTAACATGACTTCATGGCTCCGAAACCCAATTTCTCAACCAATAAAAACTAACACACTGTATGCCTTCTTAACAGCCTTATAAATTTGGGAGGCAACTTTCAGGGATCTATGTACATGGACACAGAGAACTCTCTGCTTATCCACACTGCCAAGAATCTTACCATTAGTCCAGTGCTCTATATTCCTGTTACTCCTTCCAAAGTGAATCACCTCACACTTTTCCACATTAAACTCCATTTGCCACCTCTCAGTCCAGCTCTGCAGCTATGTCTCTCTGTAACCTGCAACATCCTTTGGCACTACCCAAACTCCACCTGTCATCTGCAAATTTACTAACCTTTCCTTCTACCCTCTTATCTAGGTCATTTATAAAAATGACAAATAGCAGTGGCCCCAAAACAGATCCTTGTGGTACACCACTAGTAACTATTGGTGCAAATGGTCTAACTGCTGCCAAAATAAGCTGTGGCTAGTCAGCAATTTCAACATAACAATACAAATGTAAGAACATAATCTTATTATGATCCAAGCTAATGATAATATTGGACAAGTCAGATCCCACAGTAAAATTTGGGTTGGTAGGTCATAATTTATATTAGATGAGAAGAGATCAGACACTAAACATATTTACAAAAGGCTGCCAATGTATTTTTAGCAAAAGAAAATCATGAACTATATGAGCACTATCAGAATAATTTCATTACAAACAACAGAAAGAAACATTCATTCATTTTATCTCAGTAATAGCGTGAGACACTCAAACCTCAGCGAGGAGTCATTCATACTGAAGCTCTTGCTCAACTAACACAGCAGTAACCAGTTTCTTTTCAGCAAATTTCTTCACATTCACAAGACACTGTTTTCTTAGTTTCTTCAAAATCTCTCCCTAAACTCTTAAAACAAACTCCTCACTCAGTTCAACAGGCTTCTAGGTAGTTTTCCCCTTTGACAACTCCACAGCTTTTGTATCTGAAGCACTCTTTTCACTGAGTTAGGAATACTCCCCAGACCTGATTACTTGGAAATTCCTAATAACTGCACCTTTATTGTTACGTCTCTTCTCTCTTAATGAATTTGCTTCTCGCTCTCTCTTCTGCTGGTTGTAAAACTCAAGTCAGTAAACAACTTAGCAATTGATTTCTCTCGGTGGCTTGTTGGTTATTAGCTAAAACCATATGACTTTATGTAAATGCTGTTTTTAACTCAATTTTCAAAATTACTTTCTAATTATCAGAAAAAGAACTTCACAGAACTAAAAACCAAAATCCATTTTCCTTCACTTTAAAATATACATTTCCAAATAATAACGAATTATGAATCTTCATTACAATAACGAGAGATAAAAACAGGAGACGGCCATTCAGCTCTATGAGCCAACTGCACCATTCAATGAGATCATGTTGGTGTTGTACTTCAACACTTTTTACCTGGACCATCCTCATATTGTTAATATTTTGAAATATTTAAAATATTTTATATCAGATACGCTGTATCATCACATGTTCTACCACCCAAACTCATTACCTTGCATTCCAAGGAAGAACATTTGCTTTATAGCCAGAGTTAAAAAGATACACATCTTGCACCCAACTCCACATTGCTCCCAGACTATGATGAAAGAAGCAGAGGAAATCAGAAAAAACTGTGTTGCTTATGTCATCAGGGCTTTCACTGCTCTTTTAAAGTTATGATGAACCTTAGTCCCCCTGGTACAACGTACATATCAATCACAATTGAAATGCTCTCAGACTGCCAAGTACCTGTCCATAAATGAGAATGGGAATCATTTGACTACACATGCTCCAAATACACGCACAGAAGATATTAGACCTTGACCTTAGGGGAATGGTCAAAAATAAATGGCAAGTTCAAATTCCAAACACAGAAATTGCTGGAAAATCTCAGCCGGTCTGGCAATATTTATGGAAAGAAATCCAAATTAACATTTTGGGTCTCATGACCCTTCTTCAGAACTAGACCTGAAACCTAACCAGTAACCAGAGGAAATAAAGGCATATTTTGTCAGAGGTTTTAGTCTGGCACTCCTTACATCAATTCTTAACAATACCAATAAAGAAAACCAACATTTATGCTGCATAAGACTGCTAATTAGTTGAAAGTGCACTCTGATTCATAGAGGGAGTGCTATGGAAAATGCAGTAGTTATTGGTGACTGACTGATAACTGCCAGGTTTTGTTCCAATTTTAAAGCAGGTGGGCTCACATTGATTGGTTAGGACATTAGTCAGAGAAATAAACCAGTAAATGGCTGTGATCTATTACGTTGACTTGAAACTGCATATGTCCTTTCTGTCTGCAAAGAAGTGCCCAGTCTATTAATGTATGTATCTTATAGTATATGCAAGTGCTTAATCTGCAAGACCAACCAACAATCCAAAATTACGGTCAGTGAAATTCTTTGCATACTCTGGTTTATCCAGCAAATATTGTCCGATTGCAGAATCACACCTAACATTGCTCACTGTGTTGAATGCTTTGCACAATCAGGCTAGCTGATATGGTTTAGAAATCTATTTCTTTCTTGTGGTAGTTACTTCACCTCCACCGCATTCTGTAGTAGAAAATTCCACATATTCACCACTCTTTGAATGAAGAAACTTCTTATCTCAATCCAAGTTTCTTGAAACTGTGACCATAGGTTCTGGATCATGACAGACAGGGGAAAACGTCATTCCTGAATTCAGTCCATCTAGAATTGCCAAAATATTTAATGAGATTCTCTCTCATTCATGTAAACTCCAGTGAAAACAAGCCAAGTTGCCCTAATCTTTCTTCATATGACAAACCTGCCACCCCAGGAATCAGTCTGTTGAACCTTCACTTCACATCCTCTGCAGCAAGTATGAGATCTATGCAGCAATTACTTTTGTGCTGAACCTCTCTAGCAAAGAAGGCCAACATATCATTTCACTTAATTGTTTGCTTCACTTCTAGGCTTGTTTTTAACCCGTGCACAAAAACACCAGAGTCCCTTTGTACATCAGCCTTTTCCAATATATTATATTTCAATAATAAGATATATTGTAAGGACTAGATCTTTATATTTTTCTGCATCACTGATGACAATTGAAATGGGAATAGGACTGTTCTGAAAACCAAGCGTTTTGTAAAGACCTACTGCTCTTTTTGAAAAGCATATTACTGATTCCTGATGAAGGGCTTATGCCCAAAACGTCAATTCTCCTGCTCATCGGATGTTGCCTGACCTGTTGTGCTTTTCCAGCACCACACTCTCAGCTACTGATTACTAAGCACTGTTTACGTTGTTATTTATTCAACCAGGCCAGACAGAGAAAAGCCAAAACCAAAATTCCACAGAATCCTTACAGTGTGAAAACAGGCCCTTTGGCACAACAGGTGCACACCAACCCTCTGAAGAGTAACCCACCCAGACTCAATCCCCTACTCTATTATCCTATATTTACCCCTAACTAATGCACCTAACCTACACCCCCCCCCACCCCCACCCCCCCTGCCCCAAACAGCACGGGCAATTTAGCACAGCCAATCCACCCTAACTTGCACATATTTGGATTGTGGGGGGAAACCGGACCGCCCAGAGGAAATCCATGCAGACACGGGGAGAATGTGCAAACTCCACACAGACAGTCAGCCAAGGCTGGAATCAAACCCGGGTCCCCATGCTGCAGGACTGCAGATGCTGTAAATGAAAGACAAAAATAGAAATTACTGGAAAAGCTCAGCAGGTCTGGCATCATTTGTTAACGCTTCGGGTCAAATGACCTTCCTCAAAACCAGTTGGACCCACAATAATAAGAATTAAGAGCAGTAGAAAATGGGTAGGCTCTATTGATGCTATCCATATAACATGATAATGTGTCGAGGAATATCGGAGAATGGGTGACAGTGTTAAAAGCAATCCATGTCACAACGGGATAAAAGCAAATTACTGCAGATGCTGGAATCTGAAAACAAAAAGAGAAAATGCTAGAAAATCTCAGCAGAGTTGATGTTTTTAGTCTAACTGACCCTTTGTCAAAGCTTTACCAAAGGGTCAGTTAGACTCAAAACATCAGCTCTTTTCTCTCCTTACAGATGCTGCCAGACCTGCTGAGATTTTCCACATTTTCTCTTTTTGTTTCCATGTCACAACAGGACCAGATTTGGCGTGGTTAAAAAGCATGGAAGATGGAATAGGATTCCAAAGTTTTTGAAATCAGTGTTGCATCCTAGGGGCTGCAGGGACCCCAAGCTGAAAATGAGATGGTGTTCTTACAGCTTGCACAGAGCACTACAGCAAACCTACAACAGAAACTGCCTGCACCCGTAATCTCATTAACATACCACTCTCACATCTCTCTCTTTGGATTCCATCTACAACTCCCCATAATTGTGGCTTCAGCTTAAATATCACGTTTTCCTAACTGCTAACAGTTCTGAGGCAGAGTCACCAGATTCAAAACGCTAACGCTGCTTTCTTCCCACAGAAACTACCAGACCTGCTGAGTATCTCCAGCAATTTCTGTTTTTGTTTCAGGTTTCCAGCATCCACAGTTCCTTGCTTTATTTTAGTGTACAAAATGACATGTTAACAATTGCTCACTATGCCACAGTCCAATGACAAAGACTTTCCACTTGTGAAAAATCTATGATTGGCTCCCAAGGAGCTGAATAGCTTCTTGGTGTGAAAGTTTGGTTCGAAGTCATTAGTCCTCTGGAAAGGGATGCTACTGTCCTTTCCTTTGAAGTATAAAATGCCTCAGTTGGAAGAAAGCCAGTTTTCTTTTCCCCCATTTGTTGCTATAAGCTATGGCTTTTAGCCAACAGGTCACATACTTGATAAGTTGTGAACTAGTCACCCTCTTCCTCCTGCAAGCAAGAGAAATTACGCGAAGAAAGAAGATCAAGGAACAGGAAGTCCTAACAAGCCAAAAGGATCAATTCAGCAAACCCTAGGGGCAGGGATCATTGAAAGGCCTTGAATCTTTCCCTTCACCCATAACACACTGTTCTGTGTCTGTGTGTGTGTGCAGGGCAAGTTTTATAAGGTGATTAGTTTTAACATGTAGCAATCTGTATATTTGGAGATGATATTAAGTTAGAGAAAGTAGTGAATTGTGAAAATGACACTAACTTCAGAAGGACAGTGACTAGTTGGTCAAATGGTGAGATATCTGGCAAATGAGTTTTAATGCAGAGAAATGTGAGGTAATGCATTTTGGAAGAAGAAATACAGAGAGACAATACAGGGTCAATGGTACAAATTGGAGAGGAGTACAGGAGCAGAGGGACCTCTGAAGGTGCATTATTCTCTGAAGGTGGTCAGGCAAATTGAAACAGTAAAGAAGGTTTATGGGATTCTTGAGTTTCTAAATAGAGGAAGAGTATAAAAGCAACGAAGCGATGCTCCACCTCTACAATTATTGGTCAGGTCACATTTGGAGTAGTGTGTTCAAAGCTGGCCACTTCATTTAAGGAAGGATGTTAAAGCTCTGGAGAGGGACTCAGCAAGATGGTGGCGAATCTGTAGAACTGCTGTGGACAGCTCTGCCTAACAGCGAAGGCATACTGGTGTTTTTTTGCCATCCCTGGCCAACTTATGTGGTGGAATTATTAGTTTAAAACCTTACAGAACACATATTTGTTAATATTTGGGAATGGGAGGGATGCCAAAGGGAAAAGGAGCAAACAAACAGCAGCAGGGAGGACACTCCCCTGCAGCATCTACAACACCAGAGACTGCAGCAGCAGCAGCCTCTCCTGAATCCCCCAGGCACCTGACAGACTCACAGGAATTGGCTGCAGCGATGGAGAGACTTATCTTAAAAGTTGGGGCTGCGATTGAGCAGATCCGTGGGGAGATTCGTGCCCAGGTCCAACCTATTGCATCCATGATGCAGACGCATGAGCAGGAGATCCAGGGCCTCGGGGAGAGGCTGGAGGAGGTGGAGGGTCAAACTAAGGCCTCAGAAGCTGCGATGGAATCCTCATTCAGTCGGATCAGGTACTGGAGCGAGAGGTGCAGGCTTTGCAAGACCATAATGGGCGGCACGGTGGCACAGTGGTTAGCACTGCTGCCTCACAGCGCCTGAGACCCGGGTTCAATTCCCAACTCAGGCGACTGACTGTGTGGAGTTTGCACGTTCTCCCCGTGTCTGCGTGGGTTTCCTCCGGGTGCTCCGGTTTCCTCCCACAGTCCAAAGATGTGCGGGTCAGGTGAATTGGCCATGCTAAATTGCCCGTAGTGTTAGGTAAGGGGTAATGTAGGGGTATGGGTGGGTTTCGCTTCGGCGGGTCGGTGTGGACTTGTTGGGCCGAAGGGCCTGTTTCCACACTGTAAGTCTAATCTAAAAAAAATAACGACGACCTCAAAAATCGAGGTCAGAGGATAAATCTCCGAACTGTCGGGCTCCCTGAAGGTGAGGAAGGTGAGCTTCTTTGAAAGCTGGCTGCCGAAGTTTTTGGGCCTTCACACCGAGTCCAGCAGGCTTCAGATTGAAAGGGCTTATTGGGTTACAGTGAGCAGGTCAGGGCCGGTGCAGCATCCCCCGCTTGGTCCTAGTGCACTTCCACTCATATAAGGACAAGCAAAAAGTCATAGAAGCTTCCAGATCTCTGGGAAAAGATCTGCAGGCACTGCTGTACAAGAGGTCAAAAATCATTTCTCTGCAGCTGTAATTCAAAAGAGGAAGTCCTTCAATGAAGTTAAAAAGAAGCTGAGGAACCTGGGCATCCAGTACTCCATGAGATACCCTGCAGTACACCACTTCAGCCATGAGGACTCAGTTTATAAATTTGACTCAGCAGATAAAGCTAAAAGCTTTGTCGACACTTTAAAATAGAACAGACTGGCCTAAAGAATACGGTTAATGTTTGTTCTCTTTTCTATCTTTTCCCATGTTTTCTCTTCCTTTTTAAAAATTCTTTTCTTTCTCCCTAATGATTTCCTTTATGGAAAGGGGGGAAAAGACCTTGGAATAAGTTGTTCCTTTTTTAATAGCTGGATTTTCTGATGGGAAATTTTGTGGATGTTCTTTGTTGTCTCTCCCCTTTTTTTTTGTTTCTTCTGTTTCTCTTTTAGTCACAAATAGGGGTGACATGAAACCAGGGATGGGTGGAGTGCTCATCCTGACTTTGTCTTTTTTCTGTTGATTTAAGGATCATCTCCTTATTTTTTTCCCCTGGCCTAGGGCTGTGGCACAATCTGGGTTTGAAGGAGCTGTGAAGGAGGGGATGGGTAGGGTGTGTGCCCCCTATGAGCAGGGGGAAGAGTTTTCCATTCAAGGTTTTATCGTTGGTTTTTTTGTAGTGTTTTGGTAGTAATAGTTGTTTATAGTTATGATAGAGTAGTTTTTGTATGTATAGTGCTTCGACTCTGTGAGTCTTTATTTACTTATGCTCGACGCTTTGTAAGCAGGGTTCTCCCTCCCAGGGGTTCAAGGGTCTTTGAAAGGGGATATGGCTAAGTGTCTTATTAAATGGTGCACCTGGAATATTAAGGGAAGTCACTCGCCTTTTAAAAGGAAACAAAGTGTTTTCTAGCCTTAAGAGGCAAAGGGTTGATATCGCTTTGTTGCAGGAAACCCATCTTGATGATGGGAACACTTGAAATTACAACAGGGGGGCTATGACCGGGTATTCTTTTCATCCTTTATTACTAAAAGTAGAGGGTTGGCGGTACTTATCCAGAAAAATCTTCCATTCACATAATTAGAGCAGGTGAAAGATGAGCAGGGACGGTTTGTGATACTTAAAGCCCTGATACATGGGGAGGAATATGGCATTTTAAACGTCTACTGTCCTCCGGCACATCCCCTCAAATGTTTTGATTAGTGCTTTCTCTAAGTTCAGCAGGTCTGGCAGCATCTGAAGAGAAATCAGAGTTAACATTTCAGGTCTGGTACCCTTCCTCAGACCTGCTGAGCTTTTCCAGCAATTTCTGTTTTTGTTAAATGAGGATATTTTGGTTCCATGAAGGTGTAAGGAAAGGCTGGTAGGCGTAAGGAATGCTGGATGACTAGAGAAATTGAGGATTTGATGAAGAAAAAGAAAGAAGCATATGTCAGGTATAGACAGGATGGATTGAGTGAATCCTTAGAAGAGTATAAAGGCAGTAGGAGTATATTTAAGAGGAACTCAGGAGGGCAAAAAAGGGGACATAAGATAGACAATAGACAATAGGTGCAGGAGTAGGCCATTCAGCCCTTCGACCTGCACTGCCATTCAATATGATCATGGCTGATCATTCCTAATTACTATCCTCTTCCTGCCTTATCCCCATAACCCTTGATTCCACTATCTTGGAGAGCTCTATCCAACTCTTTCTTAAATGAATTTAGAGACTGGACTTCCACTGCCCTCTGGGGCAGAGCATTCCACACAGCCACCACTCTCTGGGTGAAGAGGTTTCTTCTCATCTCTGTCCTAAATGGTCTACCCCGTATTTTTAAGCTGTGTCCTCTGGTTCGGCACTCACCCATCAGCGGAAACATGTTTCCTGCTGCCAGAGTGTCCAATCCTTTAATAATTAGATTAGATTAGATTAGATTAGATTTACAGTGTGGAAACAGGCCCTTCGGCCCAACAAGTCCACACCGACCCGCCGAAGCGAAACCCACCCATACCCCTACATTTACCCCTTACCTAACACTATGGGCAATTTAGCATGGCCAATTCACCTGACCCGCACATCTTTGGACTGTGGGAGGAAACCGGAGCACCCGGAGGAAACCCACGCTGACACGGGGAGAACGTGCAAACTCCACACAGTCAGTCGCCTGAGTTGGGAATTGAACCCGGGTCTCAGGCGCTGTGAGGCAGCAGTGCTAACCACTGTGCCACCGTGCCGCCCACATAATCTTATATGTCTCAATCAGATCCCCTCTCAGTCTTCTAAACTCAAGGGTATACAGGCCCAGTCGCTTCAGTCTTTCAGTGTAAGGTAATCCCGCCATTCCAGGAATTGACCTCGTGAACCTACGCTGCACTCCTTCAATAGCAAGAATGTCTTTCCTCAAATTTGGAGACCAGAACTGCACACAGTACTCCAGGTGTGGTTTCACCAGGGCCCTGTACAGCTGCAAAAGCACCTCTTTGCTTCTATATTCAATTCCTCTTGTTATGAAGGCCAGCATGCTATTAGCCTTCTTCACTACCTGCTGTACCTGCATGCTTGCCTTCATTGACTGGTGTACAAGAACACCCAGATCTCTCTGTACTGCCCCTTTACCTAAATTGATTCCATTGAGGTGGTAATCTGCCTTCCTGTTCTTGCCACCAAAGTGGATAACCATACATTTATCCACATTAAACTGCATCTGCCATGCGTCTGCCCACTCACCTAACTTGTCCAGGTCACCCTGTAATCTCCTAACATCCTCATCACATTTCACCCTGCCACCCAGCTTTGTATCATCAGCAAATTTGCTAATGTTATTGCTGATGCCATCTTCTATATCATTAACATATATTGTAAAAAGCTGCGGTCCCAGCACGGATCCCTGCGGTACCCCACTGGTCACTGCCTGCCATTCCGAAATGGAGCCGTTTATCAGTACCCTTTGCTTCCTGTCAGCCAACCAATTTTCAATCCAATCTAGTACTTTGCCCCCAATACCATGCGCCCTAATTTTACTCACTAACCTCCTGTGTGGGACTTTATCAAAAGCTTTCTGAAAGTCCAAGTACACTACATCTACTGGATCTCCCTCATCCATTTTCAGAGTTACATCCTCAAAAAATTCAAGAAGATTAGTCAAGCATGATTTCCCTTTCATAAATCCATGCTGACTCTGTCCTTTCCTGTTACTACTATCCAGATGTGCCGTAATTTCATCCTTTATAATAGACTCCAGCATCTTTCCCACCACTGAGGTCAGACTAAATGGTCTATAATTTCCTGCTTTCTCTCACCCACCTTTCTTAAAAAGTGGTATAACATTAGCCACCCTCCAATCCTCAGGAACCGACCCCGAATCTATCGAACTCTGGAAAATAATCACTAACGCATCTACGATTTCCCGAGCCACCTCCTTCAGTACCCTGGGATGTAGACCATCAGGCCCCGGGGACTTATCAACCTTCAGACCTAACAGTCTCTCCAACACCAAATCCTGGCAAATATAGATTCCCTTAAGTTCAAGTCCTTCAGCCACTGTTACCTCTGGGAGATTGCTTGTGTCTTCCCCAGTGAACACAGATCTGAAGGACCCATTTAATTCTTCTGCCATTTCTTTGTTCCCCGTAATATATTCCCCTGTTTCTGTCTTCAAGGGCCCAATTTTAGTCCTAACAATTTTTAGTCTTGCACATACTTAAAAAAACTTTTACTATCCTCCTTTATATTATTGGCCAGTTTACCTTCATACCTCATTTTTCCTCTGCGTATTTCCTTCTTAGTAATCCTCAGTTGTTCTTTAAAAGCTTCCCAGTCCTCAATTTTCCCATTTATCTTTGCTATTTATACTTTTTCTCTTTTAACTTTATATAAGTTTCTTAACTTCCCTCGTCAGCCACGGCCGCCCATGCTTCCTCCTGGGATCTTTCTTCCCTTTTGGAATGAACTGATCCTGCAACTTCTGCATTATACACAGAAATATCCATCATTGTTCCTCCATGGTCACCCCTGCTATGGTATTGCACCATTGAACTTTGGCCAGCTCCTCCCTCATCGCTCCATAACTCCCTTTATTCAATAGAAGTACTGTCACTTCCGACTGTACCCTCTCCCTCCCAAATTGCAGATTGAAGCTTATTGTATTATGGTCACTACTTCCCAATGGCTCCTTCACTTCGAGGTCTCTGACCAATTCTGGTTCATTACACAATACCAGATTCAGAATTGCCTTCTCCCTGGTTGGCTCCAGCACCAGCTGCTCTAAGAATCCATCTCTGAGGCACTCCACAAAATCTCCTGCTTGAGGTCCAACACCATACTGATTCTCCCAGTCTACCTGCATGTTAAAATCCCCCATAACAACTGTAGTAACATCTTTGCGATTTCAGCTCCTGATTCATCTTACATCCGACATCCAGACTACTGTTTGGGGGCCTGTAGATGACTCCCAAGAGGGTCTTTTTACCCTTAGTATTTCTCAGCTCTATCCACACTGACTCTACATCCCCTGACTCTAGGTCCCCTGCGCAAGGGACTGAATATCCTCCCTTACCAACAAGACCACCCCACCCCCTCTGCCCGTCAGTCTGTCCTTATGATAGCACGTGTAGCCTTGAATATTCATTTCCCAGGCCCTGTCCACTTGAAGCCACGTCTCAGTTATCCCCACAATATCGTATCTGCCAATTCCCAAAAGAGCCTCAAGCTCATCCATCTTATGTCTAAAGCTTCATGCATTCATATATAGTATTTTTAACTATTTTATTGTTACTGCTCTCACCCTTCCCATCAACCCCTATTTCACTCAACCTTACAGCATGATCCCTTTCCGAGTTTTCTGCCTCATTGATACAGTTGTCTTTCTTGACTTCTCTTGTTCTAACTTTCCCTTCAATTTCTTTTTTAAACATCCAGTTTGTCCCCTTTGGCAAATAGGACTAAGGAGAATCCAAAGGGTTTTTACAAATACATTAAGGACAAAAGGGTAACTAGGGAGAGGATAGGGCCCCTCAAAGTTCAGCAAGGCAGCCTTTGTGTGGAGCCGCCGAAAATGGGGAGATACTAAACAAGTATTTTGCATCAGTGTTTCTTGCGGAGAAGGATATGGGGAAACAGATGGTGACATCTTGAATATCCATATTACAGAGGAGTAAGTGCTGGATGTCTTGAAATGCATAAAGGTGGACAAATCCCCAAGACCAAGTCAGGTGGACCCTAGAACTCAGCTTTGACAAAGGGTCAGTTAGACTCAAAACATCAGCTCTTTTCTCTCCTTACAGATGCTGCCAGACCTGCTGAGATTTTCTCTTTTGGACCCTGGAACTCTACGGCAAGCTAGGAAAGTGGTTTAGGGCCCCTTGCTGAGCTATTTGTATTATTGATAATCACAGATGAGGTGTCAGAAGACTAGAGGTTGGCAAACTTGGTACCATTACTTAAGAAACATGGTAAGGACAACCCAGGGAACTATATACTGGTAAGCCTGAGGTTGGTGATGAGCAAATTGTTGGAGGGAGTCCTGAGGGACAGGATGTACATGTATTTGGAAAGGCAAGGATTGATTAGGGAGAGTCAATATGGCTTTGTGCGTGGGAAATCAAGTCTTATGAACTTGATTGAGTTTTTGAAAAAGTAACAGAGGATTGATGAGAGCAGAGTGGTGGACATGGACTTCAGTAAGGCGTTCAACAAAGTTCTCCATGGGAGACTGGTTAGCATGGTTAGATCTCATGGAATACAGGGAGAACTAGCCATTTGGATACAGAACTGGCTCAAAGGTAGAAGACAGAAGGTGACTGGAGGCCTGTGACCAGTGGAGTGCCACAATGATCAGTGCTGGGCCCTCTAATTTTTGTTATTTACATAAATGATTTGGATGCAACCATAAGAGGTACAGTTAGTAAGTTTGCAGATAACACCAAAATTGGAGGAATAGTGGACAGCGAAGAAGGTCACCTCAGATTACAATGGGATCTTGATCAGATGGGCCAATGGGCTGAGGAGTTGCAGATGGATTTTAATTTAGATAAATGCAAGGTGCTGCAGTTTGGGAAAGCAAATCTTAGCAGGATTTATACACTTACTAGTAAGGTCCTAGGGAGTGTTGCTGAACAGAGACCTTGGAGTCCAAGTTCATAGCTCCTTGAAAGTAGAGTCGCAGGTAATTAGGACAGTGAAGGTGTTTAGTATGCTTTCCTTTATTGGTCAGAGCATTGAGTGTAGGAGGTCGCAGGTCATGTTGCAGTTGTACAGGACATTGGTTAGGCCACTTTTAGAATATTGCATGCAATTCTGGTCTCCTTCCTATCAGAAGGATGTTGTGAAACTTGAAAGGGTTCAGAAAAAATTTACAAGGATGCTGTCAGGATAGAAGTTTATAAAATCATGAGGGTCATGGATAGGATAAATAGACAAAGTTTTTTTTCCCTGTGGTGGGGGAGTCCAGAACTAGAGGGCGTAGGTTTAGGATGAGAAGGGAAAGATAAATAAAGGACCTAAGGGGCAACTTTTTCACGTCGAGGGTGGTCCGTGTATGGAATGAACTGCCAGAGGATGTGATAGAGGCTGGTTCAATTGCAACTTTTAAAAGGCATCTGGATGGGAATATGAATAGGAAGGGTTGAGAGGAATATGGGCCAAGGGCTGGCAAATGGGATAGATTAGGTTGCGCTTTCTGGTCAGCATGGACAAGTTGGACTGAAGGGTCTGATTCCATGCTGTACATCTCTATGTCTCCATAACTGAGGGTCACAATTACAAGATTGTTAACAAGACAGCTAGGACTGAGAAGAGGAAAAACAGCTTTACTCATAAAATTGTAAGGATTACGAATGCACTACATGGGGGAATAGTGGAGGAAGATTCCATATGAGGTTTCAAAAGAAAGCTGGATATATATTTAAAAATTATTAATTTAGAGGGCTATACGACAGACCTAGAGAATAGAGGGGAAAGTGAGGACTGCAGATGCTGGAGATCAGAATCGAAGAGTGTGGTGCTGGAAAAGCACAGCCAGTCAGGCAGTATCCAAGAAGCAGTAGAGTCGACGTTTCAAGCATAAACTCTTCATCAGAGCTTATGCTCAAATGTTGACTCTCCTGCTCGTTGAATGCTGCCTGACTGGCTGTGCTTTTCCAGCATCACACACTTTCGAGCGCTAGAGAATGGGTCTATCTGGATCACACTTTCAGGAGCTGGTTCTAATATGATAGATTGAATGGCCTCTTTCTGTACTGTAAAATCTTTGATTCTAAGAACGGCTTATAATTGTTTACCTACAGCTAGAAACTATTTGAAATAAAAAGCAATTCTTGCTGCGTCCAAGAATCTGATCTACGCTTTCTGCCATAATAGGTCTAAAATACAGCTAAATTGGAATTCTGAGTACTATTCTAAAATCTTCACATTTTGCTGGTTGCAGAATGACGGGAAATCTTCAGACGGGAAACAGTGAGGAGGTCTAATATTTGAAATGTTACGATTTTTCAAACTGTTTCACAGAGAGATATACAGTGTTGTTTTTGCTCCGAGCAAAAAGGCATTCGGATGGGTATGTGAATAGGAAGGGTTTGGAGGGATATGGGCCGGGCGCTGGCAGGTGGATGGGTATGTGAATAGGAAGGGTTTGGAGGGATATGGGCCGGGCGCTGGTAGGTGGATGGGTATGTGAATAGGAAGGGTTTGGAGGGATATGGGCCAGGCGCTGGCAGGTGGATGGGTATGCGAATAGGAAGGGTTTGGAGGGATATGGGCCAGGCGCTGGCAGGTGGGACTAGATTGGGTTGGGATATCTGGTCGGCATGGACAGGTTGAACCAAAGGGTCTGTTTCCATGCTGAACATCTCTATGACTCTGGTTCTTACAGGATGAGAGATAGTTACTGCATCCTTTCCAACATCTTCAGCAACTGCTCACAGCTTTCATATGCACACTGAAGAAAACATTATTACGCGAGTCCAAACATCGTTGCTCTCATAAAGTCTATAAATATATACATTCCCACTGCATGCACTTAAAGACATGAATTTTAGAATTAGGTTTATTGTCATGTGTACTCAAGTTACAAAAGAACAGTACAGTGAAAAGTTTAGTGTCGCTAACTCGCAGCACCATCTTAAGTACCCAGGTACAACAAAAATAAAGAAAAATAAAGAAAAATGTTCCACTACATTATAGATAGGCAAAGTATAAGTCAGGAAATTAATAAATAAAGATAAAAAGATAGACATTACAGTCTTTCCATAAGGGCTTCACTGGTTCCCAACCAGTAGCCATCTTTGCTCAGGGTCCACTGGCAGAAGAATAAAAAGACAACAGAAAAAAAACACTAGAGAGAAAAGAATAAAGAATGGGTGGAGCAGACAAGCTCTGGTAGGAGAGAGCTGCCAACTTGGTTAGGGTAAGGTCATCATATGTTCAAACAGCCAACAAAGTCTATTATCCATATCTAAATGATATTTTACTCTTTTGTATTCAGTGAAGCTAACAATTCCTTTTTTTTAAAATTGACAGTATAAATGAAACATTGACCTTCCTTTCCTTCTTCATCCTATACCAACAACTGCCATTCTTACAGCCCTTCATCTCATATGGGTTTGTGATGATGCTGCTACTTTAACAACATAAAATAGTCCTTTATTTCCCCCCAAAGAGGTTGTAACGACCCAGGCTCTGAAAAGTCTGGGTTGATTTACTTGGGGAAGCTTTAAATTTAATGAAAGTACATTAAACTACTAGAACGAAAGGGGATTGCCCAGGTCTCCCTGGTTTGTTTTGTTTTGGTTTCAGCAGTCTGGCTGTTCGGAGCAAGCAGTCAGTCAGTTTTTGAGGCTGCTGCTCCAGGCCAAATCTCTATCTCTCCTACAGGACTTCGTGTTTGATTTTACTTTTTTTTGCCAAGGGGTGTTTATGGAACATGGAATTTGGAGGAATTTGGAACAGCATCATTAAGTTGGGATAGTTTGTTGTATTTTCAGATTCTATATTTTGTTAAGTTGTTCTATGTTCTGTTCTCTTTTTGGGGTTTGTGTTTCATTCAGTAATTTTGTAAGTAAATTCTGTTTTGTTTAAAACTAAGTGGTTGGACCAGCTGCATCTCTGCTGGAATATCCACACGACACCTGTTTAAAACAACTAGCAAAGTTCAAGTTTGGGCTAATTTCTTGAAATGATTGGAGTGCTCTGGCCTGGTTTTTGTTAATTCTAGTTCTTAAGTAATTTTGTATTAATTTCCTATTTAAATTGAAGGAAAACTGTACATAATTAATAGAAATAATTGTCAATACAATAGCCACCAAATCATATATTCCTTGAGGTTTCTGTTTGCCTTTGTATAAAATTTAAAATGTAGTCTCAGGACTTCAGAACATAATTTGAGCTCCACAGTTTTTCCACTGCTTTGTAATATTTTCCCATTTATTCATTAGTGTACAACAAATTTTGCAATGTTTATCATTGCAATTCAGGATTGGATCCCCAATTTTCCAAAAGAAAGTATTTGTAAAATAAATCCACTTGCTTGGATGAGTGCAGCTTCAATAACATTCAAAAAACTTGACACCATTCAAGGACAAAGCAGCCACCTCATTGGCACCACATCCACAATCATCAACTTCCTCTACCACCAAAGCTCAACAGCAGTATTGTGTACTATCTGCAAGGTGCACTACAGAAATTCACCAAAGATGCACTGAAATTACCATCAAAAAGGACAAGGTAGCAAACATATGGGAACATGTGAGCTCTCCTCCAAGCTACTCACAATCTTGACATGGAAATATATCACGGTTGTTTCACAGTCACTGGGTCAAAATCCTGGAATTCCCTCTATAAGAACATGGACTGCAGCAATTCAAGAAGGCAGCTCATCACCACCTTCTCAGGGGACAACTAGGGACTGGCAATAAATGTTGGTCTAGCCAGTGATGCCTGCATCCAACGAGTAAAAAGAACTATTTCCAAATATTTTGTTTATAAAGTCAATAAAACATACAAATTAAATGAAGCCAATGAAGTAACATGTAGTTAAAATGTTACTAAGTTTTCCACATGGACTGTAAATGATGAACTCATTATGGCAATTAAGTAAACTTTGGACCGAGTTTGGAAAGTTGCTAGTTACTTTCTTTTTGGGAATAACACAATACCAGTATAAAAAAATGAATGAAGGTGAGACTAGTCATCTCTACCATTAGAGAAATCTCCAAAAGGAAAGCGAAGCCAAACACAAAAGTAATATGGAGGCGAAAACACTTTATTTGCCACACGGGAACAACCAATCAATACATTGAGATACACCATTTTCATTATTTCATCATATTACAGAGGTGGCGGCGCTGAATGTCTTAAACTGCAGAAAAGTGGGCACATCCCCAGGACCTGATCAGGTGTACCCTAGAACTCTGAGGGAAGCTAGTGAAAGGATTGCTGGGCCCCTTACTGAGATATTTGTATCACTGATAGTCACAGGTGAGGTGCCAGGAGACTGGAGGTTGGCTAACGCGGTGCCACTATTTAAGAAAGATAGTAAGGAAAAGCCAGGCAACTATAGACTGGTGAGCCTGACATTGGTGGTAGGCAAATTGGAGGGAATCCTGAGGGACTCGATTTATGTGCATTTGGACAGGCAGGACTAATTAGCAATAGTTGGCCAGACTTTGTGCGTGGGCAATCATGTCTCATGAACTTGATTGCATTTTTTGGAAAAGTAATGAAAAGGATTGAGAGGTGGATGTGATCTACATGCACTTCAGTCAGGCGTTCAACAAGGTTCCTCATGGTAGACTGGTTAGCAAGGTTAGGTTGCATGGTATACAGGGAGATCTAGCTATTTGGATACAAAACTGGCTCGAAGGTAGAAGGCAGAGGGTGGTGGTGGAGGGTTATTTTTCAGACTGGAGGCCTGTAACCAGTGGAGTGCCACAAGGATCGGTGCTGGGTCCACTACTTTTTATCGCTTATATGATTTGGATGTGATCATAGGAGGAATAGTCAGTAAGCTTGCAGATAACATCAAAATTGGAGGTGTAGTGGACAGCAAAGAAGATCATCTCAGAGTACAGTGGGATCCTGATCAGACGGGCCAATGGGCTGAGGAGTGGCAGATAGAGTTTAATTTACATAAATGTGATGTGCTGCATTTTGGAAAAGCAAATTAGAACAGGACTTATACACTTCATGATAAGGTCCTGGGGAGGGTTGTTGAACAAAGAGACCTTGGAGTGAAGATTCATAGTTCCTTTAAAGTAGAGTCGCAGGTAGACAGGATAATGAGGAAGGTGTTTGTTAAGCTTTCCTTTATTGGTAAGAGCATTGAGTACAGGTGTTGGGAGGTCATGCTACAGCTCTACAAGATCTTGGTTCGGCTAATTTTGGAATATTGCATACAATTCTGGTCTCCTTCCCATAAGAAGGATGTTATGTAATTTGAAAGGGTTCAGAAAAGCTTTACAAGGATGTAACCAGGGTTGGATGATTTGAGTTACAGGGAGAGACTGAATGGGCTGGGACTGTTTTCCCTGTAGCATCAGAGGCTGGGGGAGGTGACCTCATAGAGGTTTATAAAATCATGAGGGGCATGGACAGAATAAACAGACAAGCTTTTTTTTTTCCTTGGGGTGGGGGAATCCAGACTAGAGGGCATAGATTTAGGGTGAGGGGGCAAGATATAAAAGGGATCCAAGGGGCAACCTTTTTACGTAGAGGGTGGTGCGTGTCTGGAATGAGCTGCCAGAGGAAGTGGTGGTGATACGTACAATTACAACATTTAAAAGGCATCTGAATGGGTATATGAATAGGAAGGGTTTAAGAGGGATATGGGCCAAACGCTGGCAATTGGGACTTGATTAGATTAGGATATCTGGTCGGCATTGACGAGTTGGACCAAAGGGTCTGTTTTCATATTGTACATCTCTAATGAAGCATCATAAATTGCACAGGTTACAATGCATGAACCTGATTATTACACTGTATGAAAATATGAAGCATTTCTATATGACAGAATAGCCAAAGCAAACTTTAAATTATCGAACTTACAAGACCCTTCACAGTACGTTTCCTAGAAACCTAAAGAGTAGCAGGGATGACATAGGGAAAATCTTAAATAAAAACAAAAGTTTCTGCTGTTAATGAAACATGTCTAGGCAAAAAGAGAAAAAAAAATCACTTCTGATTGTACAAGCAGAGGTACATTAGCTTACTCTAAACTCTTACCTGAGACTGCATGCTCAGATATTGCTTCTATAAAAATAGAGCTTTGTTGTGGATATTGGCTTCTTAGCCACTCACACACTTCATCCTTTGTCCATAAGGATACCGGCTTATTTTGCATTTGAGTACTTTGAACTACTCGAATCTTACATTCTTCAAGTTCAAGCTGATTCCCAGAGTAATCAAGTGGTAAAGTCTATTGTAGTGAAACAAAAGGTAAAAAATGACTAGTACATCCCACAGTAATTTTAAAAATTAACTATTAAAGCATTTAATAACTACTGCCTAATCTAAAAGACTATTCCTAAAAATGTATAATGTTAGCCATTGCATTACAATATTTATCACAAAAAAAATCAGAGAAATATATGTCAAACAAATACACAGCTTTTTGAGTCATACAGCACAGAAACAGACCCTTCGGTCCATCTCACCCACATGGACCATTTGCCAGCATTTGGCCCATTTCCCTCTAACCCCTTCCTATTCATATAACCATCTGGATGCCTTTTAAATATATCATAACTTATCAAAATCTAGCTTTACTCAACAGAAACAAATATTCTGACATTGCCTGATATAAAAAGACAAACACTTCTCTTTTACTTGTTTTTCTTCTTTTCATTCACAGGATGAGAGCATCACTGGCTAAGCCAGCATTTATGGTCCATCCCAAATTATCCAGAGCCAGTTAAGAGTCAACCATGTTCCTGTCAGTCTGGAGTCACACATAGGTCAGCACAGGTAAGGATAGCAGTTTCATTCTCTAAAATGACATTTGTGAACCAGATTTTCTTTTCCAACAATTGACAATGAATTCACAGTCATCATTAGACTCTTAATTCCAGATACTTATAGAATTCCAACTGCACCATTTGCCCTGGCAGGATCAGAATCCAGGTCCCAGAATATTACTTGGATCTCTGGATGAACAGTCCAGTGATAATGACCACTAGGCCATTTCCTCCCCTCAGAAAATTAAAAATGAAGAATTCATATTGTTCAAATACATAATATGTAAACAACAAAACTTCAAGTTAACAAACATTGAATTAGAATTGCATTACAAATGTTGCCATTTTTCAATTCATGTCACACATTTTTATGGTAATTTTTAAATTAACTACCTGAACTTAGCAACTGTTCATTTCCAAACCGTTTTTTTAAAGTGACTACACTAATTGTATGATCAAAGCCCAAACAAAGATAAATTTGCTTAACCGTGCATCTGTTTGGATTCATGAAAGCCTGTCAATCAATGCACAGAGATTGAAATGTTTCTGTCAACAATTCCCTAAAAAGATGACATTACGATTTTTATTATCAGTGATGCTCAGCAAAGGCAAAACATTTTCATTAGAAGTGGAGGAACACTAACCGGAAGCTGCTTTTAATGTGCATATTGACTGATTATATATTACCAAAGACTGACATATCGGAGGAGTCTCATTAATGAAGGTGTATAAAGCCAAATCAACTTCAAAAAGTGCAAAAAATAAGTAGAATTGGTAATTATATCATGAATTCCTGCTTCTAAAGTGCAGGGTCAATTCTTTTAAATTAAAGTCACACTGGGATTCCAATTCAGAATGTTTGTAGATACTTGGTATATTGCACTAATAATTCTGATATTCCCATATTAACAAAAATGTTTACAAAAGTCACACATTGGTTCAAAACTTTTGAAGATCAATGTGCTGAAGTTGATGCCATAAATGCAAAAAATTAGACTTACTTTTAATTTCAAAATGAGCCCAGTTGCTAAAAAGAACACCCATATGTGATCTACATTTTTCTACTTTTTACTCACCACCATCCATCCCACCCCCACCCCTTTTACCTTTGTTTCACTCCACAGAAAATGATAGATTTTAACCTGTAAAAAGGTGCAGGGGTGGGAAAAGGAGCGAATGGTAGGGTGTCCACAGCAAAAGGCAAGGAGATTTATTAAGAGCAGCTCAAGGTCACGAGTGATACAATTCTCTATTCAAATGGGAATCATTGCTCAAAAGCACTTAACGTGATCTAACTGTAATTATAAACAATCTTCTGGGAGAGCATAGCAATCCTTATTTTGGATTCCTAATATGTTCATAAAAGTGACGTACTAAATAAAAGCATAAAAATAGATTTCTTATTAGGAAAAACAAATGAAGGCAGGTTTTGTTCCTATCCCCTAACCTTTGCATTTAAAGATTTTAATGACTGTCTCGAGAAAAGGTGAGAGAAAAGGGGGAAAATAGGTGGTAAGTAGCAGTTCTTTTTTTTAAAACCTCACACCAACATTGAAATGATAGCAGCACTATTTGGGGGGTATCCTAAACTTAGCAACTATGCTAAAATAAAAACATATTATTAAAATATGTTTTAAATGGGTAACACCTGTACCTAAAACACTAATCAGTGGTTACTAACCTGCAAATTGTGATCACGATAAAGCATTGGCTTTGTTTGGTACAATTCAAAACGTGGCTCTGGGATATCTTCAGAGTCCATTATTGTATGATAAACATGTAGTTCTGAAAAAAAATGACCCAAATTATGACCCACTTAGAAACAGACTGAGATTATGCTGCAAAACACAAATTTCTATTGCAGTTTTAAAAATATAAATAGACAGATAATCCACGAAAATGTTTTTAAATCATGTTTTAACTCAGATATTTATAGGTCATTTATACAAGAAGACTTTTTTGGTGAACACACCTAATTTTATTACAGCCTGATTCTAAGACTTAGGAAGAATTTTTCTTCAAAACTGATTTGTTTTTCATTATTCAGAGTGACTGGTAATTTACTGTACAGTTCAATGAACTGTGGATCTGGAGTCACATGCAGGCCAGGCAGATTAAGGAGAAGACTGCAGATGCTGGAGATCAGAGTCAAAAAGCTCCATCACATTCCTGAAGAACTCATGCTCAACACGGTGACTCTCCTGCTCCGTGGATGCTGCCTGACCTGCTGTGCTTTTCCAGATTAAGGAGAAGGCAGATTTCTTGACTTGGTGAAGAAACAATCAAGATAGTTTTAATGGTCATCTTTACTGACTCTCTATTCCAGAATTATTTGTTGAACTTAAATTCCATCAGCTGCCAGGAACCTGTGTTCCTGGCATTTATCAGAGTGTCCAGATTACCCATCCAGGGGCTTTCCACTGTTCCACTTTATCCCCTTTCTACTGCTTTTACCTTATGCTTAACGGCCAAAAATTGCAATTTTTAAACACTTGGTTGGTTCCACTTCCTAAAATATCAAGATAATAATAAAGGTGGAAGTGTGCAAGACAATTAGTTGTGATTTGTTGGCCTAGATTTTGCTGTTAGTGAAACTTGAAGAACAATTCACAGAGATGTAGTAAACTCTGCAATGAAATTGTTACCTCTTTTGAATTCCAATTGATTGTTGCATTCTTTAATGGGGAATCACACTGTCCAGAATGAATCACTAAGAATTCTGACAGCCAGCCTAACTGAAAAGTATTTGTGAAAAAGAAGTTTAGACACATCAAAATAAAGACCCAATCAATTCATGGAATCAATAGACAAGCTGAAATATGGAATGATTTGGATGTTTAATTGGAAGCTTTCAAAACACTGCACCTTCATCAGATAGTTGTGGAGGAGTCTCAGCAACTAGCATTGCTGCCTCACAGCACCAGTGATCCAGGTTCAATTCCAGCTTCAGGCGACTGTGTGTGCGGAGTTTGCAAATTCTCCCCCTGACTGCATGCGTTTCCTCTGGGTGCTCCAGTTTCCTCCCACAATCCAAAAATGTGCAGGTTAGGTGAATTGGCCATGCTAAATTGTCCATGTGTTCAGGGATATGTAGGTTAGGTGCATTAGTTAGGTGGAATGTGAAGTAACAGGGTAGGTGAATGGGTCTGGGTGGGATCCTCTTCAGATAATTGGGCCGAAGGGCCTGTTTCCACACTGTAGGAATTTGATGATAGACTGGGCTAAGGGAGGGAAGGGAAAATGAGGAAACTGAAGAAATCCGCACTGATTCCGTGTGGTTTCAGGGGCCCAAGGCGTAAGATAAGGTGTTCTTCCTTCAGGCATCGGTGCTTAGTGTTTGGTGATGGAGAAGACTCAGGATCTGTATGTCTTTGGCAGACTGGGAGAGGGAGTTAAAGTGTTCGGCCATGGGGTGGTGGGGTTAGTTGGTGCACCCTCTTGACATGTCCATCCTCCTTCCCACCTATCTGCTCCAACCTATTACTTTCACCCCCACCTCCATTTACCTCTCGCATTTCCAGCTACCTTCTCCCCAGCCCTACCCCCTCTCCCATTTATCTTTCAGCACCCTTGGCCCACAAGTGTAATTTCTGGTGAAGAGCATATGCCCGAAACTTCGAATCTTCTGCTCCTCGGATGCTGCCTGACCTGCTGAGCTTTTCCAGCAACACGTTTTCAGCTCTGATCTCCAGCATCTGCAGACCTCAGTTTCTCCTTATGCTTGAAACAGCAACTCTCCTGGTCCTTGGATGCTGCCTGACCAGATGTGCTTTTCCAGCACCACACTGCTCGACTCTGATCTCCAGCATCTGCAGTCCTCACTTTCTCTTGATTTTCATTGTCACTAAGAGACCTAGTAATAAAGATGTGAGGGTGAGGAGTCAGATTTAAAGGTGATCACAACACAACTTGTGACAGAGCAGTAACACATTCAGGAGCTTTATGTTAATCTGTCCATGTATTAAATCCAAACGTTATGCCAGTTTTAAAGGGGGTGACAACAGGGAACACTGACTGTTGTGTTCACCATTACAGAGCTGACTTATGATTATGTTTTTAATTTCTAAACATATTAGTTTAATAAGATATTTAGAATCATAGAATCCCTATAGTGTGGAAACAGGCCATTCAGCCGACACAGATCCTCCAAAGAGTAACCCACCCAGACCCATTCTCCTACATTTACCCCTGACGAATGCACCTAACCTACACCTCCCTAAACACTATGGGCAATTTAGCACACCCAGTTCATCTAACCTGCACATATTTGGATGTGGGTGGAACCGAGGCTGAGGTCGAACTGGGGTCCCTGGTGCTGAGAGGCAGCAGTGCTAACGACTGTGCCGCCCCTATTTAAGCAATTACACAACAGCAACACCAATTCATTGATCCAGTCCATTGTAATATTCCCTTTCTGCAATTTATTTAGGAAGAGATTGTGGTTTACTGCAAATCTTTGGGAGCATTCCTTCTTGACCCACATGCTCTGTCCCATAAAAAACACCGACTATTATTTTTCCTACGAGCTTTAGTCATAAACATGTAATTCCATTTCCCTTCACATTTGCTAATGCACTCACTGTTCAATAACACTTCAAACTACCAATTATCGTCCGTTCTTTTTCTTCATTAAACTTCCTACAAAAGGCATTCTTCATCGCAAGGCAGTTAAAAAAAGAACTAATTCACTTTGTAGATATTCCTGAATAAATCCGACGGATTTATGTTCACCAAGATTTAATTATCACATCAGCAGCATTTCTAACAATGTATTTCCTCCGGTTGTTTAACGTGTAGCCTTGGAATTTAACCTCGCTGAGTGGGAAAGTCTCCGTGACACGAAAAAAGCACCGATTCTCGCAGGTAGGCCCATTTCAATAAAAATGTTGATACTTCGCTCGGACCTTTGCATTTAAACAGGAAAATTAAAACAAAGTCAATTGCTTGCGAACTGGTAGCACATTAAACTGCTACAGTTCACAGGAAATTTGACCAGTGCATCAAGTTTCATTTTCCATTGAAAATGTACAAAACAAGACTCACTCAAAGTCGAGGCGAACCTGGGATTGTACCCGGAACCTGGCGCAGGTCCCGGGAAGCCGCCCAGGTGAGATATCCGCGCATTTGGCTCGTCACCGATTGGTTGAAGCTCCAAGCTGAGTGCTCCAGGCTGAAGCTGTTGTACTCTGTCTCGCAAACTGGGTTTGTTCAATACTGTATCTTGTTTTAATTGCGTGACACTGTGATCTTTTGCTATAAATTCTGTGTCGTACGATCCTGCCCCACTAGTTATCTGATGAAGGAGCAGCGCTCTGAAACCCAATAATTCGAAATAAAACTGTCGGATATTAACCTGGCTTGTGATTTTTAAATTTGTTTGTCCAGAGGGAGCGTTTCCCAACAGCAGGGGTGACTGAATGCTTCAATCAAACCAACCATCTAAAATCATTACCAAAAAAAATTACAAAAACTTTATTGAAAACATAGATTTTTAAGTAAATTGTGATTCTGATATATTTTTCAATAATTTCATTGAGAAGGCTGTTAATTTATTTGTGCTCCCTCTTTCAAGGAGCCATAGACTTGAACCCCAAGATCACTTGAATTATCAATCCTCTACAATAAGTCTCAACACTTCAGCCCTTCACAGATGCGTTTGCAGTCCCCTACTATACTCCGTGTACATCCACAACTGTGTAACCAAATTCTGAATTAACGGCATATGCAGAGCTTAGATCAAAGAAAAAAGCAGAGACTTTACCAACAAATAAAGCATTCCACGACTGATAAGGGGACAAACAGATAACGGTCTGCCCTATTGGCACATAGGGGAAGGGATGGCCTACTGATATTATCACTGGACTAGTAATGTGAAGACCCCGGTGTATAGGATGGATTAGAATTGTTGAGGATATTCTACAGCTGAATGAATAATTCCTGTATGGATGACCCACATTTGTGAGATCTTATATAATAGGTATCTTTACTAACTCACCAACCAGCATGCTATATTCATTAATACCACATTCCCATTCTATCATCCTTAACTCTTTATTGACTCACTATATTTACTAATACCACATTCCCATTCATTCATAAAACTGCACTTTTGTAGTACATTTTAATATTGCAAGATAGACTAAATTAAACATTACACAGCTACCTGATGGTGGAGTAGCACTCTGAAAGCTAGTGCTTCCAAATAAACCTGTTGGACTATATTCTAGTACTGTGTGACTTTTTAACTAAATTAAAATCATTCCTTCCAAACCATTACTGCTTCTTCACGCCTTCAACCCTTATCAGACCTATTTCCATCAAAAGCTACCTCTGAATAAATATTAAATACTATTAACTTTTTCAGAAACAGTACCCCCGCTGCCATAGTGTCTCCCCAATCCACCCAAAACTATGGAAACATTATAACATTAATCAGTCCTTACCAACTATCTCCTGGGACCTGAATAGATTGCAGAACAACAACAGTTTCTCCAACTAGTATGTATTTGTTAAATACATATTAAACAAAGCCACTAAACATACTATCAAAACAACACTTCCATGAAACTGCATGAATGAATGGAACACACACTGGAAAATAGAAAACAGAATCTCACGATCCCTTTATGTTAATCAGTTTTATATCCTTTATTCTTTTTATTAACTGCATGTATGTTATTTAGGATGTGGAAGTGCTGGTGTTGGACTGGAATGGATAAAATAAAAAATCAAACGACACTGGGTTATAGTCCAACAGGTTTCAAATAAACCTGTTCGACATAACCCCAGTGTCATGTGATTTTTAACTTATTTAAAGCATTTACATTTAGTACTTTTATTAACATTTACTAACTTAAAAGGTAATAGGACTAACACCTCTTAATTATGCAAGCAGACCGGACCAACACTTTTAATCCTATCAAGGTTAAAATTCACACAATGCCAGGTTATAGTCCAACAGATTTATTTGGAAGCACTAGCTTTCAGAGACTGCTCCTTCATCATCATATCAGGCTCTATGTGAGAACCTCTCTGGCTATGTGGAAAGGATCTTGAAACCCATTGTGCAGGGGACCCCCAGCTTCTGTCGTGACACTACAGATTTCTTACAGAAACTCAGCATCCACAAACCAGTTGAACCGGGAACATTCCTTGTCACAATGGACATTTCAGCACTCTACTCCAGCATCCCCGACAATGACAGCATCGCGGCAACAGCCTCCGTACTCAACACCAACAACAGCCAATCTCCGAGCATCGTCCTACAACTCATAAGAGGTATAGTTAGTAAGTTTGCAGATGACACCAAAATTGGAAGTGTAGTGGATAGCGAAGAAGGTTACCTCAGATTGCAACAGTTTCTTGATCAGATGGGCCAATGGGCTGAGAAATGGCAGATGGAATTTAATTCAGATAAATGCACGGTGCTGCATTTTGGGAAAGCAAATCTTAGCAGGACTTATACACTTAAGGGTAAGGTCCTAGGGAATGTTGCTGAACAAAGAGACCTTGGAGTGCAGGTTCATAGCTCCTTGAAAGTGGAGTTGCAGATAGATAGGATCATGAAGAAGGCGTTTGGTATGCTTTCCTTTATTGGTCAGAATATTGAATACAGGAGTTGAGAGGTCATGTTGCAGCTGTACAGGACATTGGTTAGGCCACTGTTGGAATATTGTGTGCAATTCTGGTCTCATTCCTATCGGAAAGATGTTGTGAAATTTGAAAGGGTTCAGAAAGATTTATAAGGATGTTGCCAGGGTTGGAGGATTAGAGTTATAGGGAGAGGCTGAACAAGCTGGAACTGTTTTCCCTGGAGCGCCAGAGGCTGAGGGGTGACCTTATAGAGGTTTACAAAATTATATGGGGCATGGATAGGATAAATAGACAAGGTCTTTTCCTTGGGGTTGGGGAGTCCAGAACTAGAGGGCATAGGTTTAGGGTGAGAGGGGAAAGATATAAAAGAGACCTGAGGGGCAACGTTTTCAGGTGGTACGTGTATGGAATGAGCTGCCAGAGGTACTGGTGGAGGCTGGTACAATTGTCAACATTTAATAGGCATTTGGATGGTTATATGAATATGAAGGGTTTGGAGGGATATGGGCTGGGTGCTGGCAGATAGGACTAGATTTGGTCGGGATATCTGGTCGGCATGGAGAGGTTGGAGCGAAGGATCTGTTTCCGTTCTGTGCATCTCTATGACTCTGACTCAATCACTCTGCTCAGCCACTTTGCGTTGCTGCCCATCCTGAAGTTCGCCTTGGGGAATGGTTCACCCAAAGGTCCGAGGTCAAATGTCCGGACCGCTGAAGTGTTCTCTGACTGGGAGGGAACACTCCTGTCTGTTGAGTGTTGTATGATCTCCATTCATCTATTGCCATAGCCTCTGCTCAGTCTCGCCAGTGTACCATGCCTCAGGGCATCCTTGCCTGCAGCATATGAGATATACAACATTGCTGAGTTGTACACAGTGGGAGGTGTCCCCACACGTAATGGTGGTATCTGAGTCGACACTCTGAGATGTCTTGCAGCATCTACCGTGACAGGGTTGTATGGTGTAGTTCTGAAAGCCAGGCAGTTTGCTACAAACAATGATCTGTTTGAGGTTTGATGGTTGTTTAAAGGCGAGAAGTGGAAGCGTGGGGAAGGTTTTCGCAAGGTGCTCATCCTCATTGATAAATGTGTTGCCGCGAAGAACATAGCGTAGTTTATCAGCTCCTGGGAAGTACTGGAGAACGAAGGGTACTCTGCCGGTTGCAGCTTGCGTCTGTTTCCTGAGGAGCTCATTACAGATTCTCACTGTGGATGTGGCACGTCGGAACTGGTGGTCGATGAGTTGAGCATCGTACCCCACTCTCCTTGAGTACTTCCAGTTGCTTGTAATTTAATTACCAATATAAATATTAACAATGGCAAAAGTATCAAGTATAGAGACAGTCATGTCGATTTTGTGCCTATTTACACTAAAAGCAATTAGTAGCACAATTCATAGAGAACATAAAATGGCAAACATTACATGGATGTGGAAGAAACAGTGTTAAATAGAAACATAGAACATAGGAACAGACGAAAGCCATTTGGTCCTTCGAGCCTGCCCCATCATTCATCATGATCATGGCTGATCGTTCAACTCAATAGCCTAGTCCAGCTTTCTCCCCATAATCTTGATCCCGTTCACTCTAAGTGCTATATCTAGCCACCTCGTGAACAGATTCAATACTTTGGCATCAATTACTTCCTGTGGTAGGGAATAAGTCACATGACACCAGGTTATAGTCCACAAGGTGTATTTGAAATCACAAGCTTTTAGAGCAGTGTCCTTTCGTCAGGTGAAGTAAAGTATACAGTTGTAGTATTTAAAGGCAGAGAGAGATCAAAAGATCATACAAATGGTTTGAGTGAAGTGTTGACAGGCCAAACAAAAAGTCTCTACAGGTGGTCAAGAGTGCCAAAGGGTAAGTAAAGTGTCAACAACTGAGTAGTAAGTGAAGGGATGACCTACATTCCAATTAGTTGAGGCAGAGAGATAATTATAAAGAAAATTAGAAGTAAGGTGGTGCTGGAGACAAACTGAATGACTGGAATAACATGATAGGTATGAGTTGCCTGCCAAGGGTCTAACCACATTAATAAGTAACAACTATAGAGAGAGATAGAGAGGTAGAGAGATCATTACAGGTTATCAAGCTGATGGTGTCAAAACAGGACAATATGAAGATCTTATAAATACAGAACAGTATGGTGTGGTTACATGCAGAACGACACAAACTCTAGGTCATGGTTGAGGCTGTCTTCACAGTATCAATCAATTTCCGCTCAGGGATTCTGAGTTGTTGTGTCTCTCAAAGGCTGTCTTGGAGGATATTACCCAAAAGGTCAGAGGGTGAGTGTCCTTGACTGCTGAAGTGTTCCCCGGCTGGGAGGGACCATTCCTGTCCGGCCAATGTTGCGAGGTGTCCATTCATCTGTTGTTGTAGCGTCTGCATAATCTCACCAATATACCATATCTCAGGGCATCCTTACCTAAGTGTAGGAGATAAACAACATTGACTGAGTCACAAGAGTATCTGCCGTGTATGTTGTGCATGATATTCTCACATGATGGTAGCATCCATGTCGATGATCTGACGTGCTGCAGAGATTGCCACGGCAGGGCTGTGTAGTGTGTGGTCTTTGTTGTCCTGAAGGCTGGGTAGTTTGGTGCAAACGATTGTTTAATGTTTGGTGGTTGTTTGAAGGTGAAATGTGACGGCATATAGACGATCTTGGCAAGATATTTGTTGTCATCGATGACATGTTGAAGGCTGCAAAGTACATGGTGTAGTTTCTTCACTCCAGGCAAGTACTGGACGACGAAGGATACACTGTAGGTTGTCCTGGGTCTGTCTTCTGAGGAGGTTGTTGCGGGTTGTTACTGTGGCAAGTCAGAACTGGCAATTGATGAATTGAACATCATATCCCATTCATAGGAGAGTGCCCTTCAAAATCTTTAGGTGCCATTGTGTTTCTCCTTGTATAAGCAGATCCTGTGTATGCGCAGTGATATTATTTGAGGTGTGAAGTGAAATATTAAAAAGGAGCAGAGGGGTAACATTTTCATGCAGAGGATGGGACACGTGTGGAATGAGCTACCAGAGGAAGTGATGGAGGCAAACACAATAACATTTAAAAGGCATCTGAACGGGTGTATGAAACAGAAGGATTTAGGAGGGATTATGGTTATGGTGGCAAATGTGACGCAGTCAGATTTGGATATCTTGTCAATGCAGATGAGTTGGACCCAAGAGTCTGTTTCAGTGCTGTATGACTCGATGACTATAGTGTGGGCATGTCTTCACCCGGTTGGCACGGTGGCACAGTGGTTAGCACTGCTGCCTCACAGCGCCAGTGACCCAGGTTCAATTCCCGCCTCAGGCAACTGTCTGTGTGGAGTTTGTGGGCGGCCCGATGGCACAGTGGTTAGCACTGCTGCCTCACAGCGCCTGAGACCCGGGTTCAATTCCTGACTCAGGCGACTGACTGTGTGGAGTTTGCACGTTCTCCCCGTGTCTGCGTGGGTTTCCGCCGGGTGCTCCGGTTTCCTCCCACAGTCCAAAGATGTGCGGGTCAGGTGAATTGGCTATGCTAAATTGCCCATAGTGTTAGGTAAGGGGTAAATGTAGGGGTATGGGTGGGTTTCGCTTCGGCGGGTCGGTGTGGGCTTGTTGGGCCGAAGGGCCTGTTTCCACACTGTTAATCTAATCTAATCTAATCAAATGTGGCCCTTAGACTCTGGAATTCTTGCCCAAGCTCCTTTATCTCTAATTCTTTAAGACACTGTTGAAACATACTTCTTTGAGCTTTTGGTCATCGATCCCAACATCTGATGTATAGTTGGTATGAAATTTTGTTTGATATCATTCCTGTGAAATGGTTTGGGACCTTTACTACACTAAAGGCACTAAATTAATAATTAAACATAGTTGGCAGCTTTTGCGAAGAGAAATCAGAGTTAATGTTTCAGCTCTGGTGATCCTTCCTCAGAACTAGACTTGAAACATTAACTTTGATTTTTCTTCACAGATGCTACCAGATCTACTGAGCTTTTCCAGTAACTTCTGTTTTTGTTTCTGATTTATAGCATCAGCAGTTTTTTGGGTGAAATGGATAATTAAATAGTTGTTGTTGTAAAATAATTATGAATCTTTTACAACAGGTGGAAGATTAGCTTGCTAACTAAACATACCATCCAAACTCTTACCCATTGATTCTAAAGAGTGTTCCAAAGATTTAACATTGTTCCTTTTTAAAAATCTGGAATATGAATGACATGGTAATGGTGAGAGGGCATTCTTATCCATGATTTTAAAATTATCAGGACTTACTGAAGTGCACAGATCCTTGCAAAATGAGCTGGAGTATTTCAATGATTTTGTTATGAAGAGTTAATACAGATACAGGTGCATTTGTACAGATATACACTATTCCTGAATATAGACCAAAGTTCAAACTATACTTTGGATTAAATAGGTAGAGTCGTCTATGGCTTTAAGGTCACAGATGCAATTAGTTTTAGGCAGTCACAATACAGTGTTCAGTCAATTTAACAGCACAAAAATGTCACTAATTCAAAACAGTAATGAAACAGATCTTTCACAAGTGCTAGAATTAGGAGTAGATGAATCTTATACTGTTATTACAAAATCATTGAATTATTGCAGCACTGACTAAAGCAACTTAGCCCACTGCATCTGCACCAGTTCTAGTATCTAGTGCCAATCTTCTGCCTTTTTCCCATATCTGTGCACACCAGTGCCAACCAAATAGATGTCCAACATCCACTTGAATGACCTATCTGCTTGATGGGTAAAACATTTTCTTACATCATCCTTGCTTTATTTGCACACCACTTTAAATCTATGCCCTTGATGTAGAGCAAGTTATTTTACAAAAGAAAATTTTGACCATTGCATGGCAATCAGAACAGTTAAAACAAAGAAATGTAATTCTAATTCCTCCCGTGTTTGGATAAAATTAAAAATGCTTGTATTGTCTATAAAGATTATTGGAAGTCCATACACTTCATATATTCACTGCTTATTAAAGAAAAAAAGCTGTTAACACACCTTTATATATATCAGCATATCCGACTTACTCTTTTTATAAATTAACAATAGGTACACATTCTAGGATTTCAGGTAGTATTAAAATTCTAAGACGTGGAAAGAAAGAATTTAAAGACCTCCAGAACTCATTTTATTGACAGATCCAATGGTTTAAATTTTAATTGACAAATATAGGTGGTATGTTAAAAATGTATCTGCTCAGTCCAGCAGACTATTTTGGGTCTTCTTCATTTAATGCTCCACTGCATTGGAATGGCATTGATTTAATTCCGAAAGCCAAAACGCTTTTCATTTTTGAGGATAGGTTTCTATGATAATTCCATGCCCCTGAGAAGAGAACACACAAGATACATCAACAGTTGATGGAGTTATCCTTGAAAATAATTAAGCATGTGAATGCAAAACTATATGATCTAAACAAATTTTTTCCTAAACATAACTCATCATAGCCCTGATTTGCTATGCATCTGAATGCCAGATTATTCAGCAGGGAAAGGGCAACAGATTAGTCTCTATATGAAGGATGAAGTAAAGTGTTGTAGATAGATATATCTTTTCTACATGGAAAAATCAATTAATGATTTCAGAAGATGAAACACCTTGAGGTGTGGGCTAAGTTGAACAGCTACCAAGAAAAATAAACTGTTGCAAATTAAGTGTGATACCGAATGCTGTGCTCTGCAGTGTGAACTCACATTGTTTGTGGGTTGAAACAAAATTTATTGGCTCATAGATATGTTATTTTTTGAATACAAGGATGGCGTAAACACAAAACTTTGAGAAAAGTAGTCAAAGGTTTTGATGGAAATAAACACCTCGGACTTTTCTTGTACAGCAAACTTCATTTTAACCAAAACCTTATGAACCAGCACTCAATAAAGCAGCAAAAATTATATACCCGAAGTACTGGAACTTTACTGTATCATCATTGTGATCTCTGCAATCCCCAATTAGTTAGTTGAGGGTGTGAGGGAGAAGACTCTATGCTAATAAGTTTTAATTAAGGCAGAGTTTCATTATTAAATAATTCATGCTGTAAATAAAGTATAACAGTGATGTGTACACCCCCTGTAATACTTCTATTATTTAATTTTTTTTTACATTGATTATATGGACTTCTGGATCAACTTCAAAGTGTGGCACTGGAAAAGCAGATCAGACAGCATCCGAGGTGCAGGATAGGTGACGTTTTGGGCATAAGCCCTTCATCAAGGACATGGGGTGGATGAGTCGGTTGCATAGGCAAGTGCTGAGCAAGGAGACATGGCTGTAGTAGTGGGTCTGCTTCGGGATGTGTTTGAAGAGCTTCAGGGCGGAGGAGGTAACCTGGGGGTGCAGTGGGAGAGAGACTCACTTAGATCCTTGGGGAGAGAGGAGAAGTTCTTCAAGGTGGGGATCCGTGGAAGAGGCTTCGCTGTAAGGTTTCCAGTGATTAGGAGAAAGTAGGACTGCAAATGCTGGACAGTCAGAGTCAGAGTCATTCAGGGGTATGGGTGGGTTGCGCTTTGGCGGGTCGGTGTAGACTTGTTGGGCTGAAGGGCCTGTTTCCACACTAAGTAATCTAAAAAAAACGTGTGGAGCTGGAAAAGCACAGCAAGTCAGGTAGCATCTAAGGAACAGAAGAATTGCGCTTCGGGCATAAGCCCTTCATCAGGGATGTTACATTTCAGGTGTCAGTTAATAACATGTTTCCTATATTAGACTGTCCTTGTTCCAATAAAGGACACAGTGATATTTGTAAAGAATACCTGAGGACTAATAGTAAACTACAAAATTCTAATGTAATTTTCAGCAAATCAGAATTTAATATTTCAGATGACTCCAAAGACTGCTCTAAAAAATGAATGAGCCAAATTTATAGCATCATGAATCAAAGTTTGCTGGACAGCAAATGTTGTAGGGTACCACAGTAAAAATAGCTTTCGCAGTCAGTTTTAGCGTTGTAACATGGACCACTCAAGAAAGTTGCCTGAGGCTGAAATTGAACACAGATCCCTGGCATTGTGAAGCAATGGTGCTAACCATGAAGACAGTGTGAAAGATTTATTAACTATTGTAAAGTTGAAACATACAAAATTTTTAAAAAAGCCAAACCTGTCCTCCAGCAGCACAAGCTGCAACAAGTGCATACTGTCCTCCTTCCTTGATCAGTCTGTGAGCAGCTGTTGTCACAAGGCGACAACCAGTGGCACCAAAAGGATGGCCCAGAGACAGCGAACCACCCCAGCAGTTAAACTTTTCCATTTTAGGAACACCAACCTAGCAAAATTATAGAAAATCTTAGAATGCATAATAAATTGGAAGCTATATATAAAACAAAATATTAAATACCTCATTGTAATTTTCAATATGCAAAAGATTTCAAAGATATCTTAATAAATTAACCCTTCTGATTTCATTGCTTACTAGTCATCCAAACCCAGTTTGGTAAAAAATAAAAGAGTAGTTGGCCAGAACATCCCCCTCTTTGAAGAGGGAGGCATTGCTTCCCCAATAGCAAACAGTATAATTTTCCTGATTTTGTCCCCACACCCTTGTCATTCCCATTCACGACACATTACATGACAATATGCCATATGCAGTTTTGTCTGCCATGCATATATCATCAGAATGTCAGTTCAAAAATCTGAAATATATAATTTCAGATGGGGGTTCTTTTTCAGATTGGTGACCTGTGAAAAGTAGGGGTCAGTGCTTGGACCAAAACGGTGTAACGTATATATTAATGCCTTGGAGGAAGAGAGGAATGTACTGTATCCATATTTACAGACAACACAAAAATAGGTGGAAAGGAAGTTTGTGAGAGGTATGCAAACAGTTATAAGTTAAATAAGTGGGCAGTGGTTAGAAAATGTGAAGTTGTTTATTGTGGAAGGGAGAACAAATGAACACATGTTACTTAAGTGGAAATAAACTGCAGAAAGCCGCAACACAAAGAATCATAAAATCCCTACAATGTGGAAACAGCTCATTCAGCCCCATCAAGTCCACACCTACCCTCTAAAGAGCATCCTGCTCAGACCTGCCTCTCCACCCTACCCCTGCATTTCCCATGGCCAATCTACCTAACCTGAACAAAAACCAAAGAAACTTTACAGCCCAGGAACAGGCCCTTCGGCCCTCCAAGCCTGAGCCTATCCAAATCTATTGTCTAAACCTGTCGCCCAATTCCTAAGCATCTGTATCCCTCTGCTCCCTAGCTATGCATGCATCTGTCAAGACGCATCTTTAATGAATCTACTATGCCTGCCTCTGCCAGCTCTGTGGCAACTCATTCCAGACACCCACCACCCTCTGTGTGAAGTACTTGCCACGTGTATCCCCCTTAAACTTTTCACCTGTCACCTTGAAAGTGTGACCTCTTGTTATGAAATCCTTCACCCTGGGAAAAAGCTTGTCTCTGTCCACCCTGTCTATCCCTTCAGGATTTTGTAAACCTCAATCAGGTCCCCCCTCAATTTCCTTTTCTCTAATGAAAATAAACCTAGCCTACTCAACCTCTCTTCATAGCTAGCACCTTCCATACCAGGCAACATCCTTGTAAACCTTCTCGGCACCCTCTCCAAAGTGTCCATATCCTTTTGGTAACGTGGCGACCAGAACTGTACACAGTATTCTAAATGCAGCTGAACTAATGTCTTGTACAATTTTAACATGACTTGCCAGCTTATATAATCAATACCATATCCAATGAAGGCAAGCATACCATATGCCTTCTTGATCACTCTATCCACCTGTGCAATAACCTTCAGGGTACAGATGGACCTGCACTTCTAGATCCACTGCCCAGCAGCTTTTTCCAAGACTCTTCCGTTCATTATATAATTTGTTCTAGAATTAGACTTGCCTAAATTAGATTAGATTAGATTAGATTACTTACAGTGTGGAAACAGGCCCTTCGGCCCAACAAGTCCACACCGACCCACCGAAGCGCAACCCACCCATACCCCTACATTTACCCCTTTACCTAACACTACGGGCAATTTAGCATGGCCAATTCACCTAACCTGCACATCTTGGACTGTGGGAGGAAATTGCATCACCTCAAATTTGTCTGGATTGAACTTTATATTGAACCTGCATATCTTTGGACTATGGGATGAACCAGACTCTATAAAAGATCTTAAAGTAAGGGAACCCTTAGGAAGTAACGATCATAATATGGTAGAGTTCAGTCTGGGGTTTGAAAGAGAGAAGGCAAAATCGGATGTAATGGTGTTACAGTTAAATAAAGGTAATTATGAGGGTATGAGAGAGGAATTGACAAAAATAGACTGGAAGCAGAGGCTAACCGGGAAGACAGTAGAGCAAAAATGGCAGGAGTTTGTGGGTATAATTGAGGACACTATACAGAGGTTTATCCCCAAGAAAAGAAAGATTATCCGGGGAGGGATTAGACAGCCATGGCTGACAAAGGAAGTCAGTAAATGTATTAAAGAAAAAGAAAGATCCTATAAAGTGGCCAAGAACAGTGGAAAATCAGAAGATTGGGAAGGCTACAAAAACAAACAGAGGATAACAAAGAGTGTAATAAGAAATGAGAGGATCAAATATGAAGGTAGGCTAGCCAGTAATATTAGAAATGATAGTAAACGTTTCTTTCAGTACATAAGGAACAAACGACAGGCAAAAGTAGACATTGGACCACTTTAAACTGATGCAGGAAGCCTAGTGATGGGGCATAAGGAAATAGCAGGAGAACTTAACAAGTACTTTGCGTCAGTTTTCACAGTGGAAGACATGAGTAATATCCCAACAATTAAAGGGAGTCAGGGGCTGAGTTGAGTATGGTTGCCATTACAAAAGAGATAGTGCTAGAAAAGTTAAAAAGTCTTAAAATTGATAAATCTCCTGGCCCCGATGGGATACACCCTAGAGTTCTGAGAGAGTTGGTTGAGATCTTTCAAGAGTCACTGGAGTCAGGAAAGGTCCCGGATGATTGGAAGATCACTGTTGTAACCCCTTTGTTCAAGAAAGGATCAAGACAAAAGATGGAAAATTATAGGCCAATTAGCCTAACCTCGGTTGTTGGTAAAATTCTAGAATCCATCATTAAAGGTGAGGTTTCTAAATTCTTAGAAGAGCAGAGTCTGATTAGAACAAGTCAGCATGGATTTAGTAAGGGGAGGTCATGCCTGACAAACCTGTTGGAATTCTTTGAAGAGGTGACAAGTAGGTTAGACCAGGGAAACCCAGTGGATGTGGTCTATGTAGACTTTCAAAAGGCCTTTGATAAGGTGCCACACGGGAGGCTGCTGAGCAAGGTGAGGGCCCATGGTGTTCGATGTGAGCTGCTGGGATGGATTGAGGATTGGCTGTCTGACAGAAGGCAGAGAGTTGGGATAAAAGGTTCTTTTTCGGAATGGCAGCCGGTGACGAGCGGTGTCCCGCAGGGTTCAGTGTTGGGGCCACAGCTATTCGCATTATATATTAATGATTTGGATGAGGGGACTGGGGGCATTCTAGTGAAGTTTGCAGATGATACGAAGTTAGGTGGACAGGCAGGTAGCACTGAGGAAGTGGGGAGGCTACAGAAGGATCTAGACAGTTTGGGAGAGTGGTCCAGGAAATGGCTAATGGAATTCAACGTAAGCAAGTGCGAGGTCTTGCACTTTGGCAAAAAGAATAAAAGCATAGACTACTTTCTAAATGGTGAGAAAATTAGTAAAGCCAAAGTACAAAGGGATCTAGGAGTGCTAGTCGAAGATTCTCTAAAGGTAAACATGCAGGTTGAGTTCGTGATTAAAAAAGCAAATGCAATGTTGTCACTTATCTCAAGAGGGTTGGAATATTAAAGCACCATTATGCTACTGAGACTTTATAAAGCTCTGGTTAGGCCCCATTTAGAGTACTGTGTCCAGTTTTGGTCTCCACATCTCAGGAAGGACATACTGGCACTGGAACGTGTCCAGCGGAGATTCACACGGATGATCCCTGGAATGGTAGGTCTAACATATGAGGAACGGCTGAGGATCCTGGGATTGTATTCATTTGAGTTTAGAAGATTAAGGGGAGACTTAATAGAGACGTACAAGATAATACATGGCTTGGAAAGGGTGGACGCTAGGAAATTGTTTCCATTAGGCGAGGAGACTAGGACCCGTGGACACAGCCTTAAAATTAGAGGGGGTCAATTCAGAACAGAAATGCGGAGCCATTTCTTCAGCCAGAGGGTGGTGGGCCTGTGGAATTCATTGCCACAGAGTGCAGTGGAGGCCGGGACGCTGAATGTCTTCAAGGCAGAGATTGATAGATTCTTGTTGTCTCGAGGAATTAAGGGCTAGGGGGAGAATGCAGGTAAGTGGAGTTGAAATGCCCATCAGCCATGATTGAATGGCGGAGTGGACTCGATGGGCCGAATGGCCTTACTTCCACTCCTATGTCTTGTGGTCTTATGGGAGGTAATCGGAGCACCCAGAGGAAACCCATGCAGGCACGGGAGATGTGTGCAAACTCTACACAGTTGCCCGAGGCTGGAATTGAACACAGATCCCTGTCACTGTGAGGCAGCGGTGCTAACCATGACGACATTGTGCTGCAAAGGGACATGTGCAAGAAAGACAAAGATGGCACACAAGTGCAGCAGGTATTCAGGGAGGCAAATAGAATGGTGTCTCTTATTTCAAGGAGTATATGAGCGGAGAAGACTTACTGCAACTAAACAAACTACTGGTGGGATCACGACTGGAGTGCTGTGAGCAGTTTTGGTCTCTTATTTAAGAAATGTTATTATTGCACTGAAGACAGTTCAGCAACGACTTCTAAGGAAACTTAGAGTCAGCCAGAAAGGAAGAAAAGGCAAAATAAGAATGTTCAGAATTTATTCTCTGTAATTCTCACGGTAACTTTCCAATTTGAAGATCTGAATGTACATTGCAGACTAGATTATACTCGTCTAACTACACAAGCTTCACATTGTAAAGAAAGAGAGATCATATCCGCAGTAATCCCAACTTGAAATAAAAATAAAGAAAACATCTTTCTAAAGAGAAGCCATAAGGGTCATGTCACAGAGCAGTGGTGACTTAGGAACCAGCTTGACAGACAGTAGACCTGGTTGGGGGTGGGCGGGCGCAGGGGGATATAGGAGAGCTAGAGAGAGAGAGCAGGAGCAGGAGCGAGAGAGCAGGAGAGCGCGCGAGAGCACGCGGGAGAGAGAGAGAGCGAGGGGGGGGGAGAGAGAGAGCGAGGGGGGGAGAGAGAGAGCGAGGGGGGGAGAGAGAGCGAGCGAGCGGGGGAGAGAGAGAGAGCGAGGGGGGGGGAGAGAGAGAGCGAGGGGGGGGAGAGAGAGAGCGAGGGGGGGGAGAGAGAGAGCGAGGGGGGGGAGAGAGAGAGAGCGGGGGGGGGAGAGAGAGAGCGAGCGGGGGAGAGAGAGAGAGCGAGCGAGCGGGGGAGAGAGAGAGAGCGAGCGAGCGGGGGAGAGAGAGAGAGCGAGCGAGCGGGGGAGAGAGAGAGAGCGAGCGAGCGGGGGAGAGAGAGCGAGCGAGCGGGGGAGAGAGAGAGAGCGAGCGAGCGGGGGAGAGAGAGAGAGCGAGCGAGCGGGGGAGAGAGAGAGAGCAAGCGGGGGAGAGAGAGAGCGAGCGAGCGGGGGAGACAGAGAGAGCGAGCGAGCAGGGGAGAGAGAAAGAGCGAGCGGGGGAGAGCGAGCGAGCGGGGGAGAGAGAGAGCGCGAGCGAGCGGGGGAGAGAGAGAGCGCGAGCGAGCGGGGGAGAAAGAGAGAGCGAGCGAGCGGGGGAGAGAGAGAGAGCGAGCGAGCGGGAGAGAGAGAGCGCGAGCGAGCGGGGGAGAGAGAGAGAGCGAGCGAGCGGGGGAGAGAGAGAGCGCGAGCGAGCGGGGGAGAGAGAGAGAGCGAGCGAGCGGGGGAGAGAGAGAGAGCGAGCGAGCGGGGGAGAGAGAGAGAGAGCGAGCGAGCGAGAGAGAGCGAGCGAGCGGGGGAGAGCGAGCGCAGGGGGGAGAGAGAGAGAGAGCGGGGGAGAGAGAGAGAGCGAGCGAGCGGGGGAGAGAGAGAGAGCGAGCGAGCGGGGGAGAGCGAGCGCAGGGGGGAGAGAGAGAGAGAGAGAGAGCAGGGGAGAGAGAGAGCGAGCGGGGGAGAGAGAGCGAGCGAGCGGGGGAGAGAGAGCGAGCGAGCGGGGGAGAGAGAGCGAGCGAGCGAGGGAGAGAGAGGGAGAGGGACCGAGCGGGGAAGAGAGCGAGCAAGCGGGGGAGAGCGAGCGAGCGGGGGAGAGAGAGAGAGCAAGCGGGGGAGAAAGAGAGCGAGCGAGCGAGCGGGGGAGAGCGAGAGAGGGAGAGGGAGCGAGCGGGGGAGAGCGAGAGAGGGAGAGGGAGCGAGCGGGGGAGAGGGAGCGAGCGGGGGAGAGCGAGCGAGCGGGGGAGAGGGAGCGAGCGGGGGAGAGGGAGCGAGCGGGGGAGAGCGAGCGAGCGGGGGAGAGGGAGCGAGCGGGGGAGAGCGAGCGAGCGGGGGAGAGCGAGCGAGCGGGGGAGAGCGAGCGAGCGAGCGGGGGAGAGAGGGAGAGAGGGCAAGGGGGGAGAGAGAGAGAGACAGAGCGAGCGGGGGAGAGAGAGAGAGAGAGAGAGACAGAGCGAGCGGAGGAGAGACAGAGCGGGAGAGAAAGAGAGAGAGAGCGCGTGGGAGGGGGGAGAGAGAGAGAGCGAGCGAGCGGGGGAAAGAGAGAGAGGGAGCGAGAGAGAGACAGAGCAAGTGGGGGAGAGCGCGAGCGAGCGGGGGAGAGCGCGAGCGAGCGGGGGAGAGCGCGAGCGAGCGGGGGAGAGCGCGAGCGAGCGGGGAGAGAGAGCGAGCGAGCGGGGAGAGCGAGCGAGCGGGGGAGAGAGGGGGAGAGAGAGCGGGGGGGAGAGAGAGTGGGGGAGAGAGAGAGAGCGGGGGAGAGCGAGCGCAGGGGGGAGAGAGAGAGAGAGCAAGCGGGGGAGAAAGAGAGCGAGCGGGGGAGAGAGAGTGAGCGAGCGGGGGAGAGCAAGAGAGGGAGAGGGAGCGAGCGGGGGAGAGAGGGAGCGAGCGGGGGAGAGAGGGAGCAAGCGGGGGAGAGAGCGAGCGAGCGGGGGAGAGAGAGAGAGAGAGAGACAGACAGAGCGAGCGGGGGAGAGAGATAGACAGAGCGAGCGGGGGAAGAGAGAGCAAGCGGGGGAGAGACAGAGCGGGAGAGAGAGAGAGAGAGAGCGCGTGGGAGGGGGGAGAGAGAGCGAGAGGGGGAGAGAGAACGAGCAAGCGGGGGAGAGAGGGCGGGGGGAGAGAGAGACAGAGAGAGACAGACAGAGCGAGCGGGGGAGAGAGAGATAGACAGAGCGAGCGGGGGAAGAGAGAGCAAGCGGGGGAGAGCGAGCGAGCGGGGGGGAGAGAGAGAGCGCGCGAGCGGGGGGAGAGCGAGAGAGCGAGGGGAGAGAGCGAGGGAGCGGGGAGAGAGAGCGCGGGAGGGGGAGAGAGAGAGAGCGAGCGGGGGAGAGAGAGCGGGGGAGAGAGAGAGCGGGGAGAGAGAGAGAGAGAGCGAGGGGGGGAGAGAGAGAGAGAGAGCGTGTGGGGGGGGGAGGGTGAGAGAGGGAGCGAGCGGGGGAGAGAGAGCGAGCGAGCGGGGGAGAGAGAGAGAGCGAGCGGGGGAGAGAGAGCGAGAGAGCGGGGGAGAGAGAGCGAGAGAGCGGGGAGTGAGAGAGCGAGCGAGCGGGGGAGAGAGAGAGCGAGCGGGGGAGAGAGAGCGAGCGGGGGAGG
>NC_083403.1:144661820-144679320 GCF_020745735.1 Hemiscyllium ocellatum | reverse complement strand
CAACAATTTTCGGGTTTGAGCACCTTTTCCCCCCTCCCCCACACACCAGGCCCTGGCATCACACAGACTTCCACCACACATTACCCATCGGCATTCCTGATGAAGGGTTTATACTCCTTGGATGCTGCCTGACCTGCTGTACTTTTCCAGCACCACACTCTCGACCTATTACCCATTGTCAGCCACTAATCATCCCCATTAGCAGTTAATCAGCCCCCTCCCAGACTGACCTTTAACCACTCATTTGTCCTTCTAACTCTCTCTTTGGGCTCTATCTCTCCCTATTGTTTACTCTCATCCCCTCCTCCCATACCTTTTGTATAAAAAACAGCTGTTTCCTAGCTACCCTCGGTACTCAATACCAAGGACTGCCAATCTCCAGGCACCATCCCACAACTTACCCGCTTCATCCTTGACCACAACATCTTCACCTTCAATAACCAGCTCTTCATCCAGACACACAGAACAGGGGACCACATTTGCACTCCAAAATGCCAACATTTTCATGCACAAGTTCAAACAAGACTTCTTTGCTGTGTAGGACCTCCAACCAAAGCTATACACCAGATACATTGATGACAATTTCTTTCTGTGGATCCATGGCGAGGAGTCACTGAAAAAAACTCCACCGTGATATCAGCGAGTTTCATCCCACCATCAAACTCACCATGGACTACTCTTCAGAATCAGTCTCATTCCTGGACACATGCGTCTCCATCCAGGATGGGCACCTCAGTACCCCACTCCCGCAAACCCACAGATAACCCACAGATAACCCACAGATAACTCACAGATAACCTCACACTGCTGCAATTTTCTAGTTTCCACAATAAACATATTAAACAAGCCATCCCCTACAAACAGGCCATGTGTCTACACAGGATCCCCTACAAACTGGCCATGTATCTACACAGGATCCCCTACAAACAGGCCATGTGTCTACACAGGATCTCTTCAGGTTAGGAGCAATGCAACGGACACCTCAAGGTTTTGAAGAATGCCCTCCTAAGAACAGTGTATGATGCTCAACTCATCGATTGCACGTTTCGATGTGCCACAGCGAAAAACATCAACAACCTCCTCAGAAGACAGACCCCGGTCATGACCTTTGTCACCCAGTACTTCTCCAGAGTGGAGAAACTACGTCATACTCTTCATAACCTTCAACATGTCATCGATGACAATGAGCACCTCACTAAGATCATCCATGCTTCCACGTCTCACCTTCAAACAACCACCAAACCTTAACAGACCGTCGTTCGCGCCAAACTTCCCAGCCTTCAGATCAACATCAACCACAACACCACACAACCCTGTCATGACAACCTTTGTAAGACATGTCAGATCATTGACATGGAAACTAACATCAGACGTGGGGACACCACCTACCACGTCCATGACATACTCATGTGACTCGGCCAATGTTATCTATCTCATACGCTGCAGGCAAGGATGCCCCGAGACATGGTATAATGATAAGACCAGGCTAATGCTACGATAACGGATGAATGGACACCATGCAGCAATCGCCGGGCAGGAATGTTCCCTCCCAGTCAGGGAACACTTCAGCGGTCAGCGATATTCAGCCTCTGATCTTTGGATAAGTGTCCTCCAAGGGGGCCTTCGAGACACACAACAGAATCACTGAGCAGAAACTGATAGCCAAGTTCCATACCCATGAGGATGGCCGCACTCCTTGATTGTGGGTTCATGTTGTAATACATGTAACCCCACTGTCCTGTACTGTATCTGTAACATCTTCCTCATGGTCCTGTTTTGATGCCATTATCTTGATAAATTGTTATGATAAATAATTCGTTTAAAGGATTATTTTGGTTAGATCCTTAGCATGAGACTCTTATATTTATCATGTAATTCCAGTTAATTCGTTTGTCCCCAGCACTATCTTATTTTAAACTTTTTGTAATTATCTCTCTGCCTTATTTAATCGGATTAAAGGTCATCCCTTCACTTGTTACTCAGTTGTTGACATTTTACTCACACCATCTGACACTCTTGATTGCCTGCAGATATCTATTATTCGATCCTCCATTCACACCAGTTGTAAAATCTTTTGATCTCTCTGCTTGTAAATCCTGTGTCTATCTGCTCTTCTCTCTTACCTCACCTGATGAAGGGGCTGCGCTCTGAAAGCTTATGATTTCAAATAAACCTGTTGGACTATGACCTGATGTCGTGTGACCTCTGACTTTTCAATAACGAGAGGTCACGCGTTCAAGGTGAGAGGTGAAAGGTTTAAGGGGAATATATGCAGAAAGTACTTTACACAGAGGGTGGTAGGTACCTGGAGCGCGTTGCCAGCAGAGGTAGTAGAGGCAGGAACGGCAGATTCATTTAAGATGCAGCTGGACAGATGAATGAGTAGGTGAGGAACAGAGGGATAGAAGTCCTAAGGAATTGACCAATAGGTTTAGACAGTGGATTTAGATTGGTTCAGGCTTGGAGGACTGAAGGGCCTGGTCCTGGGCTGTAATCTTTTCTTGTTCTTTGTTCTTTATGGAAATGAGAAATGGGATATTTAGAGAAAAGGAATTTTTGTAAATTCAGACGTTTGTTCATCTTTTAAACCTGAGCCCCCTTCCAAAGCCAGTGTCCATCATGAGTAATCAGTAGACAGGCTAGAGAGGGGGACACTGAAATGTTTGAGAGATTACAGTCTGGGGCAGAACAAAGGAATCCTGGAGCCATGATTATTGCAGGAGCTGCGATTCTGCTTATCCCACAAAGAAACATTTGCGAAATCGGGTATTAACATCCCCAATTTGTCTGGGCCCACTACTCCTTTAAGCCCAGTGTTCCTGGCAAAGTCGGCAGCAGGAACTGAATGTGGCTGTCTGGAAATAAAAACAAAACCAAGTTCTGATTGACAGCATCAGACTTCAACTCCGAGAGCACAGCTTCAACCTGTAACTACAATGAACTAACTCAGGCACGGGAGGAGTCTGTTCAACGTTTATTCCTTAAATAGTCACAGTAGGTGCACTCCTGAATTGTTGTAGTGATTGTACCTATTGTATTATTGTCAGCGACAGGAAACGTAACTGCATCTTTCTCATCCATTTTAATGGACAGCAGTCAATCTGTGTTAAATATAATTTAATACTATAACATGTCTCTTGATGACACTGATGATATCATAATATTCATGGCCCAACTTTGAATTTCTGTGTTATGGTATAAATCATTGGCATTTTCTAATTCCCTTCATAAGCAAATAATGCTTTGAGCATCTCTTCAACTCAAACTTTGTAATTAATTTCAAACATTGTAATTAAAGGAAGGTGGAGTTGAGGATTATTTCCAGCAAGATGGTGGCACAGGAGGACTTTCCACCTGCAGTGCTTCAGCTCCGCCTGCTCTCGGTGCTGCTTTTCATTTTCTCTCCATTTTTAGCAAGACCAGGAGCATTGCCAGGGATACGTGACCTGGAGTATTGCCAGATATGAGACCCGGAGCATCACCAGGGAAATGTGTCCCAGAGCATCACCAGGAAAATGAGACCGGAAGCATCACCAGGGAAATGTGTCCCAGAGCATTGCCAGGGAAATGTGTCCCAGAGCATTGTCAGGGAAATGTGTCCCGGAGCATCACCAGGGAAATGTGTCCCAGAGCCTCGCCAGGGAAATGTGTCCCAGAGCATCACCAGGGAAATGAGACCCAGAGCATTGTCAGGGAAATGTGTCCCGGAGCATTGTCAGGGAAATGAGTCCCAGAGCATCACCAGGGAAATGAGACCCAGAGCATTGTCAGGGAAATGTGTCCCAGAGCATCACCAGGGAAATGTGTCCCAGAGCATCACCAGGGAAATGTGTCCCGGAGCATCACCAGGGAAATGTGTCCCGGAGCATTGTCAGGGAAATGTGTCCCAGAGCATCACCAGGGAAATGAGACCCAGAGCATCACCAGGGAAATGTGTCCCAGAGCATCACCAGGGAAATGAGTCCCGGAGCATCGCCAGGGAAATGTGTCCCGGAGCATCGTCAGGGAAATGAGTCCCAGAGCATTGCCAGGGAAATGAGTCCCAGAGCATCGCCAGGGAAATGGGTCCCAGAGCATCGCCAGGGAAATGAGTCCTGGAGCATCACCAGCGAAATGTTTCCCAGAGCATCACCAGGGAAATGTGTCCCAGAGCATTACCAGGGAGATGGGTCCCAGAGCATTGCCAGGGAAATGTGTCCCGGAGCATCACCAGGGAAATGAGACCCAGAGCATCGCCAGGGAAATGAGTCCCAGAGCATCGCCAGGGAAATGTGTCCCAGAGCATCACCAGGGAAATGAGTCCCAGAGCATCACCAGGGAAATATGTCCCAGAGCATCACCAGGGAAATGTGTCCCAAGGCATCACCAGGGAAATGAGTCCTGGGGCATCCCCTTGGAATTTCGTTTTTGGGTGAGTTTGGGTGTCGGGTGAGTTTGGGTGTTGGGGTGTTTTGGTGTTGTGGAGTTTGAATGTCATGGAGTAAGCGTGTCGGGGTTTTGGGTGTTGGGGGTTTTGGGTGTCGAGGGAGTTTTGGTGTCGGGTGAGTTTGGCTGTTGGGGAGTTTGGGTGTTGTTGGGTTTGGGTGTCCCGGGAGTTTGGGAGTTGTGAGTGTTTGGGTGTTGGGGAGTTTGAGCTTCGGGGAGGTTGGGTGTTGGGGTGGATTTGGGCATTGGGGGTGTTTGGGTGTCGGGGTGTTTGGGTGTCAGGGAGTTTGGTTGTTGGGGTGAGTTTGGGTGTTGGGGATGTTTGGGTGGTGGCGGGTTTGCGTATTGGTGAGTTTGGGTGTTGGGGGTGTTTGGGTGTCGGGGAGTTTGGGTGTTGGGTGAGTTTGGGTGGTGGCGGGTTTGCGTATTGGTGAGTTTGGGTGTTGGGGTGTTTGGGTGTCGGTGTGTTTGGGTGTCACAGAGTTTGGATTTCGAGGAGTTTGAGTGTTGGGGGAGTTTGGGTGGTGGCAGGTTTGCGTGTTGGTGAGTTTTGGATGTTGGGGTGTTTGGGTGTTGGTGTGTTTGGCTGTTGGTGTGTTTGGGTGTCATGGAGTTTGGGTATTGAGGAGTTTGAGTGTTGGGGGAGTTTGGATGTTGGATTGAGCTTGGATGTTGGGGGTGTTTGGGTGTCGGGGTGTTTGGGTGTTGGAGTGAATTTGGGTGTCGGGGGTGTTTGGGTGTCGGGGGTGTTTGGATGTCGGGGGTGTTTGGGTGTTGGAGTGAATTTGGGTGTCGGGGGTGTTTGGGTGTCGGGGGTGTTTGGGTGTCGGGGTGTTTGGGTGTTGGTGAGCTTGGGTGTTGGGGTGTTCGTGTGTCATGGAGTTTTGGTGTTGGGGAATTTGGGTGTCGGGGAGATTGCCTGTTGGGGAAGTTTGGGTGTCAGGGTAAGTTTAGGTTTTGGTGAGTTTGGGTGTTGGGGTGAGTTTGGGTGTCAGGGGTGTTGTGTGTCGGGGGATTTTGGGTGTCGGGGAGTTTGGGTGTTGGGGGAGTTTGGGTGTGGGAGCATTGTCTATGGCGTCCTGAAGGGAGAGGATGACCTGCCGCAAGTCGTTGTCCATGTAGGTATCAATGACATAGGTAGAAAGAGGGATAGGGATGTAAGGCAGGATGTCAGGGAGCTAGGGTGGAAGCTGAGAGCTAGAACAAACAGAGTTGGTATCTCTGGTTTGTTACCCGTGTCACATGATAGCGAGGCAAGGAATAGGGAGAGATATCAGCTGAACACGTGGCTGCAGGGATGGTGCAGGAGGGAGGGTTTCAGGTGTTTGGATAATTGGGGCTCATTCTATGGAAGGTGGGACCTGTACAAACAGGACGGTCTTCATTTGAACCAGAGGGGTACTAATATCTTGGGTGGGAAATTTGCTGGTGCTATTCGGGTGGGTTTAAACTAGCTCAGCAGGGGGATGGGAACCTGAGGTGTAGCTGCAGTGCACAGGAGGATAAGAGTAGGAAGGACAGGGACAGGATTTCAGGGTCACAGGAATGTGCTGGCAGACAGCAAGCTGGTTTGAAGTGTGTCTACTTCAACACCAGAAGCATCCGGAATAAGGTAGGTGAGCTTGCAGCATTGATAGCTACCTAGGACTTCAATGTTGTGGCCATTTCGGAGACATGGATAGAGCAGGGTGAGGAATGGATGTTGTAGGTTCCAGGGTTTAGATCTTTCATTAAAAACAGCCAAGGCAGTAAAAGAGGGGGAGGTGTGGCCTTGTTAGTCAAGGATAGTATAACAGTGGCTGAAAGAACTTTTGACGAGGACTCGTCTACTGAGGTAGTGTTGGATGAGGTTAGAAACAGGAGAGGAGAGGTCACACTGCTTGGAGTTTTTTATCGGCCTCCGCAGAGTTCCAGGGAGGTGGAAGAGAGGCTTAGCAAAACGATTCTGGTTGGAGTGAAAGGAACAGGGTGGTCATTATGGGGGACGTAAACTTCCCCGACATTGACTGGAAATGCTATAACTCTAGTTCGTCAGATGGATCAGTTTTTGTCCAATGTGTACAGGAGGGATTCCTGACACAGTATGTCGAAGGGCCGACAAGAGGGGAGGCCACACTGGATCTGGTGCTTGGTAATGAACCAGGCCAGGTAGTTGATTTAGTGGTAGGTGAGCACTTTGGAGAGAGTGACCATAATTCAGTTATGCAAAAGTGAGGACTGCAGATGCTGGAAACCAGAGTTCAGATTAGAGTAGTGCTGGAAAAGCACAGCAGGTCAGGCAGCATCCGAAGAGCAGGAAAATCGACGTTTCAGGTGAAGGCCCTTCGTCAGGAATGCTGTGCTTTTCCAGCACCACTCTCATCTAAACCCATAATCCAGTTACGTTTAGTTTAGCGATGGAAAGGGATAGGTACATGCCACAGGGCAAGAGTTATCGATGGGGCAAGGGCAATGAAAATGCGATTAGGCAAGTATTAGGACGCATAGAATGGGGTAGGAAAATGCAGGGGATGCAGACAATGGAAATGTGGAGCTGGTTTTAGGAACAGATATTGTGTGTCCTTGATAGGTATGTCCCTGTCAGGCAGGGAGGAAGTGATAAGGTAAGGGAACCGTGGTTTACTACAGAAATTGTATCTCTTGTTAAGCAGAAGAAGGAGGCTTATGTGACGTTGAGACGAGATGATTCAGATGAGGCGATGGAGAGTTATGGATCAGCTAGGAAGGATTTAAAGAGAGAGTTAAGAGCATGGAGAGGACATGAGCAGTCTTTAGCAAATAGAAGAAAGGAGAACCCTAAAGCTTTCTATAGGTATGTGAGGAATAAAAGGATGACTAGGGTAGGAATAGGGCCAGTCGTGGGAAGTTGCGTGTGGATCCTGTGGAGATCGGAGAGGTGCTAAATGAATATTTCTCATCGGTTTTCACTCAGGAAAAGGATAGTATTGGAGAGGAGAAAAATGAGAAATGAGATATTAGACTGGAAAGGATCGAGGTTAATATGGAACAGGTGTTATCAGTTCTAGAAGGAGTGAAAGTAGACAAATCTGCTGGACCGGATGGGACTTATCCGAAGATTCTCAGGGAAGCTAGGGAGGAGATAGCAGAGCCTTTGGCTTTGATATTTGAGTCGTCATTGTCTACAGGTTTAGTACCAGAGGACTGGAGGATTGCAAATATTGTGCACTTGTTCAAGAAGGGCAGTGGAGATGACCCAGGTAATGATGGACCTGGGAGCCTTACATCATTGTAGGAAAAGTTTTAGGAAGGGTTATAAAAAATAAGATTTATAAACATCTGGCAAGCAACAATTTGATTGCAGACAGTCAACATGGTTTCGTCAAGGGCAGGTCATGTCTCACAAACCATTTTGAGTTTTTTGAGAAGGTGACCAAGCAGGTGGATGAGGGTAGGGCAGTTGATGTGGTATACATGGATTTCAGTAAAGCCTTTATAAAAGATCTTAAAGTAAGGGAACATTTAGGAAGCAGCGATCATAATATGGTAGAGTTTAGTCTGCACTTTGAAAGAGAGAAGGCAAAATCAGACGTAATGGTTCAAAGTTTGGGAGAAGATTTGTAGCTCGGGTGCTTGTTGTTGTGGTTCTGTTTGCCGAGCTGGGAGTTTGTGTTGCAAACGTTTTGTCCCCTGTCTAGGTGACATCCTCAGTGCTTGGGAGCCTCCTGTGAAGCGCTTCTGTGATGTTTCCTCCGGCATTTATAGTGGCTTATCTCTGCTGCTTCTGGTTGTCAGTTGCTGTCCGCTGTAGTGGCCGGTATATTGGGTCCAGGTCGATGTGCTTATTGATAGAATGTGTGGATGAGTGCCATGCCTCTAGGAATTCCCTGGCTGCTCTCTGTTTGGCTTGCCCTATAATTGTAGTGCTATAAAAACAAACAGCGGATAACAAAGAGAGAAATAAGGAAGGAGAGGATCAAATATGAAGGTAGGCTAGCCAGTAATATTAGAAATTATAGTAAAAGTTTCTTTCAATACATAAGAAATGAACACCAGGCAAAAGTAGAGATTGGGCCACTTCAAACTGATGCAGGAAGCCTAGTGATGGGAGATAAGGAAATAGCAGGAGAACTTAACAAGTACTTTGCATCAGTCTTCACAGTGTAAGACATGAGTAATATCCCAACAATTAAAGGGAGTCAAGGGGCTGAGTTGAGTCTGGTTGCCATTACAAAAGAGAAAGTGCTAGAAAAGCTGTAAGGTCTTTAAATTGATAAATCTCCTGGCTCCGATGGGATACACCCTAGAGTTCTGAGAGAGGTGGTTGAGGAAATAGCGGAGGCATTGGTTGAGATCTTTCAAAAGTCACTGGAGTCAGGGGAAGTCCCAGATGATTGGAAGATCGCTGTTGTAACCCCCTTGTTCAAGAAAGGATCAAGACAAAAGATGGAAAATTATAGGCCAATTAGCCTAACCTCAGTTGTTGGTAAAATTCTAGAATCCATCATTAAGGATGAGGTTTCTAAATTCTTGGAAGAGCAAAGTCTGATTAGAACAAGTCAACATGGATTTAGTAAGGGGAGGTCATGCCTGACAAACCTGTTAGAATCCTTTGAAGAGGTGACAAGTAGGTTAGACCAGGGAAACCCAGTGGATGTGATCTATCTAGACTTCCAAAAGGCCTTTGATAAGGTGCCACATGGGAGGCTGCTGAGCAAGGTGAGGGCCCATGGTGTTCGAGGTGAGCTTCTGGGATGGATTGAGGATTGGCTGTCTGACAGAAGGCAGAGAGTTGGGATAAAAGGTACTTTTTCAGAATGGCAGCCGGTGACAAGCGGTGTCCCGCAGGGTTCAGTGTTGGGGCCGGAGCTGTTCACGTTATATATTAATGATCTGGATGAAGGGACTGGGGGCATTCTAGTGAAGTTTGCCGATGATACAAAGTTAGGTGGACAGGCAGGTAGTACTGAGGAAGTGGGGAGGCTGCAGAAGGATCTAGACAGTTTGGGAGAGTGGTCCAGGAAATGGCTGATGGAATTCAACGTGAGCAAGTGCGAGGTCTTGCACTTTGGCAAAAAGAATAAAAGTGTAGACTATTTTCTAAACGGTGAGAAAATTCATAAAGCCAAAGTACAAAGGGATCTGGGAGTGCTAGTTGAGGATTCTCTAAAGGTAAACATGCAGGTTGAGGCCGTGATTAAGAAAGCGAATGCAATGTTGTCATTTATCTCAAGAGGGTTGGAATATAAAAGCAGAGATGTGCTACTGAGACTTTATAAAACTCTGGTTAGACCCCATTTGGAGTACTGTGTCCAGTTTAGGTCCCCACACCTCAGGAAGGACATACTGGCACTGGAGCGTGTCCAGCGGAGATTCACACAGATGATCCCTGGAATGGTAGGTCTAACATACGAGGAACAGCTGAGGATCCTGGGATTGTATTCATTGGAGTTTAGAAGATTAAGGGGAGATTTAATAGAAACTTACAAGATAATACATGACTTGGAAAGGGTGGACACTAGGAAATTGTTTCAGTTAGGTGAGGAGACTAGGATCCGTGGATACAGCCTTAAGATTAGAGGGGGTCAATTCAGAACAGAAATGCGGAGACATTTCTTCAGCCAGAGAGTGGTGGGCCTGTGGAATTCATTGCTGCAGAGTGCAGTGGAGGCCGGGACACTAAATGTCTTCAAGGCAGAGATTGATAGATTCTTGATGTCTCGAGGAATTAAGGGCTACGTGGAGAATACGGGTAAGTGGAGTTAAAATGCCCATCAGCCATGATTGAATGGCGAAGTGGACTCGATGGGCTGAATGGCCTTACTTCCACTCCTATGTCTTATGGTCTTATGGTCTTTGATAAGGTTCCACATGGTAGGCTGTTGGAGAAAATACAGAGGCATGGGATTGAGGGTGATTTAGCAGTTTGGATTAGAAACTGGCTTTCTGAAAGGAGGCAGCGAGTGGTGATTGATGGAAAATATTCAGCCTGGAGTCTGGTTACTAGTGGTGTGCCACAAGGATCTGTTTTGGGACCACTGCTGTTTGTCATTTTTATAAATGACTTAGACACAGACATAGCTGGATGGATTAGTAAATTTGCAGATGACACTAAAGTCGGTGGAGTAGTGAACAGTTTGGAAGAATGTTACAGGTTGCAGGGGGATTTGGATAAATTGCAGAATTGGGCTGAGAGGTGGCAAATGGAGTTCGATGCAGCTAAATGTGAGGTGATGCTCTTTGGGAAGAATAGCAGGAAGGCAGAGTACTGGGTCAATGGAAAGATTCGTGATAGTGTAGACGTGAAGAGGGATCTTGGAGTCCCATATACATACACCCTGAAAGTTGCCGCCCAGGTGGATAGTGCTGTTAAGAAGGCATACAGTGTGTTAGGTTTCATTGGTCGAGGGATTGAGTTCCGGAGCCGTAGTGTCATGCTGCAAGGATCCAAAACGCTAGTGCGGCCACAGTTGGAATATTGTGTACAGTTCTGGTCGCCCCATTACAGGAAGGATGTGGAGCATTGGAAAAGGTGCAGAGGAGATTTATCAGGATGTTGCCTGGTCTGGAGGGAAGGTCTTATGAGGAAAGGCTGAGAGACTTGGGTCTGTTCTCATTGGAAAGAAGAAGGCTAAGAGGGGATTTGATAGAGACATACAAGATAATCAGTGGATTAGATAGGGTAGACAGAGAAAGTCTTTTTCCTAGGATGATGATGTCAGCTTGTATGAGGGGGGCATAACTACAAATTGAGGGGTGATAGATTTAAGACAGATGTCAGAGGCAGGTTCTTTATACAGAGTCTGATAAGGGCGTGGAATCCCTACCTGCTAATGTCGTCAACTCAGGCACATTAGGGAGATTTTAACACTCCTTGGATAAGCACATGGATGATGATGGGATAGTGTCGGAATGGGCTTAGATTAGGTCACAGATCAGTGCAACATCGAGGGCTGAAGGGCCTGTCCTATGCCATATTGTTCTATGAAACGAATCCAGGAGCAGCGCGAGGGAAACGACTCACGGAGCAACACAAGGGAAACGGGGACTAGAGCAGCGCAATGGAAACAAGTCAAGAAGCAGAGCATGAGAAATGAGTCCTGGAGCTGCATGAGGGGAAATTAATCCTGGAACAGCACAAGGGGAATGAGTCACGGAGCAGTGCGAGGGAAACGTGTCCCGGAGCAGGGAGAGGGGAACGAATCAAGGAGCAGAGCATGAGAAACAAGTCCTGAAGCAACGTTAGGGAAACAGGGACTGGAGCAGTGTGAGGGAAACGAGTCCCGGAACAACAAGAGGGAAGCGGGTCCCAAGCACCGCGAGGGAAACGTGTCCTGAAACAGCACAAGAGAAATGAGTCTTGGAGCAGTGTGAGGGGAATGAGTGTCAGAGTGGCGTGAGGGAAACAAGTCCTGGAGCAGTGACAGGGAAGAGAGTCCCGGAGAAGCATGAGGGGTATGAGTCTCAAATCAGTGCAAGGAGAAGCAAGTCCCGGAGCAGAGAGGGGGAATCAAGTCCCAGTCCAACTTGAGGAGAAATGAGTCATGGAGCAGCATGAGGGGAAACAAGTCATAGAGTTATAGAGATGTACAGCATGGAAACAGACCCTTCGGTCCAACCCATCCATGCCGACCAGATATCCCAACCCAATCTAGTCCCACCTGCCAGCACCCGGCCCATATCCCTCCAAACCTTCCTATTCATATACCCATCCAAATGCCTTTTAAATGTTGCAATTGTACCAGCCTCCACCACTTCCTCTGGCAGCTCATTCCATACACGTACCACCCTCTGTGTGAAAAAGTTGCCCCATAGGTCTCTTTTATATTTTTCACCTCTCACCCTAAACCTATGCCCTCTAGTTCTGGACTCCCCAACCCCAGGGAAAATACTTTGCCTATTTATCCTATCCATGCCCCTCATGATTTTATAAACCTCTATAAGGTCACCCTTCAGCCTCCGACGCTCCAGGGAAAACAGCCCCAGGCTGTTAAGTCTCTCCCAAGCTTAAATCCTCCAACCCTGGCAACATCCTTGTAAATCTTTTCTGAACCCTTTCAAGTTTCACAACATCTTTCCGATAGGAAGGAGACCAGAATTGCACACAATATTTCAACAGTGGCCTAACCAATGTCCTGTACAGCCGCAACATGACCTCCCAACTCCTGTACATAATACTCTGACCAATAAAGGAAAGCACACCAAACGCCTTCTTCACTATCCTATCTACCTGTGACTCCACTTTCAAGGAGCTATGAACCTGCACTCCAAGGTCTCTTTGTTCAGCAATACTCCCTAGGGCTTTACCATTAAGTGTGTAAGTCCTGCTAAGATTTGCTTTCCCAAAATGCAGCACCTCCTATCCTGGAGTAGCTTGTGGGGTAACAAGTCCTGGAGCAGAGGGGAAGTGAGTCTCGTTGCAGCGCGAAGGGAAGTGAATCCTGCAGCAGCACAACTTGTCTTGCTGCAGCTGAGTGTCTGTGTGGAACAAACTGGAAGCTTGGAATGGAGAGGGACGGTTGTTGGACTGGGGTCTGATGCAGGTGGCCAGACCACAATCTCATTGGGTTGCTGAAATTTAATGTCTATTTGAAATTCTTTACCGGACTGTCAAATTGATCCTTTAACTGTGTTATAACTAGCTTGTTTCTCACTTTTGTTTTGGACGCTGTGCGACATGCTGCTACTTTTCCTTTTATCCCTCTTTTGTATCCAAGGTCTGTAACTTGGTATTTTTAACTGAGATATGCCATTAGAGGCAGCTATTACGAAAACTTTTCATTGTATTAGGGTGGCATGGTGGCTCAGTGGTTAGCCCTGGCTGCCTCATAGCACCAGGGACCTGGGTTTGATTCCAGCCTTGGGTGACTACCTGTGTGGAGTTTGCACATTCTCTGCGTGGGTTTCCTCTGGGTGCTGTGGTGTCCTCCCACTGTCCAAAGATGTGCAGGTCAGGTGAACTGGCCATGCTAAATTGCTCATAGTGTTCAGGAGTGTGTAGATTAGGTATATTAGTCAGGGTAGTGTCGTGTAATAGGGTAAGGGAATGGGTCTGGGTGGATTTTTCTTCAGAGGGTTGGTGTGGACTTGTTGGGCTGAAGGGCCTGTTTCCACACTGTAGAAATTCTAATTCTAATCTCTGTACACGGGACAATAAAATCATGATATGGACCTGATGAGGGACCAGCACTCTGAAAGCTAGTGTTTCCAAATAAACCTGTTGGACTATTACCTGATGTTGTGTGATTTTTAACTTGGGACAATAAAGAATATTCTGTTCTGTTCTATTTATTCTACATCAGCCATGATCTCAGTGAATGCTGGAGAAGACTCAATGACTTATTGGCTTATTTCTGCTCCTATTTCTGATGGTTTTAACTTTGTACCTGTGACTCCACATTTGTGCTTTCCAAGAGCAGAAGCCATTAAGGTTTGTACATGTAAAAGGCCACAGTTAACAGCCCTACCCCTTCTATTGGTGTGCAAAAAGTCAGTGTTCACAATAAGCCTGTGGGTTCATTCCCTCCAATGTTTCAGTGGGGTAAACACATTGCCAGGATACTGCATCTGTAAAAATAGGATCACAGGTATAATTGCTGTCATGTTTGCAGCATTGCAAATTACTGGAACAACAATGGAATATATCCAGGGAATTTTGAACATTTAAGCAGTAAAGTTAAACTGAAAAATTATGGTGGCTTTCGATATTTACCCAGTGACTGTGAATCTTCAGCAGTGAAGTGATCGCTTCCTCATTTGCTGAGTTTAAGGTGATTAGTAAACAGAGGGATGCTCTTGGTCATATGCAGCATTGTTTGTGTCTCTCGATGATTGCACAATAAATGGTCACTGAAGCCCCAGTGTTGGCCCCAGTGTAACCTTGGCTTACCCTGAACCAAGTTGCCAAGGAGCATGCTCACTGTGGTACCTCAAAGCCTGTGAATGGCATTTGCCACAACAACTGGTGTTTGCCATTCCTTGATCTAGAAGATACCTATGAGTAGATCCTGTTCAGGAATCTTGTTCCATATGGACAACCCAGATGGAACTAATGGTTTGAACAAATCATAATCATGTTGCAAGTGAAGAATAGCACAAATTGTTCCACCTGACTTGTGACTTTTGATGAGTCAGTAGATGTGTGAGGAATTGATGCTCGTAAGTATAGGAAGCCAGGGTGAACTTTGACAGGTTAATTAAACACAGCTATTTAGAGGGTATGAGAATAGAGAATATCAGCTGGAAGCTTACTTCCTCAGGCGCCAGCTCCATATGATCCAATGTTGAAAAGCACAGCAGGTCAGGCAGCATCCGAGGAGCAGGAAAATTGACGTTTCAGGCAAAAACCCTTCATCAGGAAACTACTTTCATCTTGACTCTGATCTCCAGCATCTACAGGCCTCACTTTCGCCTTGGCCTCAGGGATCAGTATTGGGACTGCAATTATTCATGAGTTACATCGATGATTTGGAGTTGGACCATGTGTAGTGTGTCAAAGTTTGAAGATGACACTAAGATGAGTGAGAGAGCAAAGCGTGCAGAGGACAGTGAAACTTTGCAGAGGAACATAGAGCATTTAAATAAGTGGGCAAAGGTCTGGCAGATGGAATACAATGTTAATAAATGTGAAACCATCCATTTCAGTAGGAATAACGGTAAAAAGGATGATTATGTGAATGGTATAAAGTTGCAGCATGTAGCTGTGCAGAGGGACCTGGATGTCCTTCTGCATGAATCATGGAAGGTTGGTCGGCAGATATTTAGGTAATTAGGAAGTCAAATGGAATTTTGTCCATCATTTCTCAAGGGGTTGAGTTTGAAAGCAGGGAGGTTACGTTACAGCTGTGTAGGGTGCTTGTGAGGCTACACCTGGTGCACTGCATGCAGTTTTGGTCTCCTTACTTGAGAAAGGATGTACTGGCACTAGAGGGGGTGCAGAGGAGATTCCTGATGAAGTGCTTTTGCCCGAAACATCAATTTTTCTGCTCATCGGATGCTGCCTGACGTGTTGTGCTTTTCCATCGCCACTCTCTCGACTCTAATCTCCAGCATCTGCAGTCCTCACTTTCACCGGGGTGCAGAAGTAGTTCACTGGGTTGATTCCAGAGTTGTGAGGGTTGGCTTATGAGGAGAGACTGAGTAGACTGGGATTATATTCATTAGAATTCAGACGAATAAGGGGGAATCTTGTAGAAACATATAAAATTATGAAGGGAATAGATAAGATAGAAGTAGAGAGGATGTTTCCACTGGTGAGTGAAACGAGGACAAGAGGGCATCGCCTCAAAATTAGGGGGAGCAGATTTAGGACTGAATTGGGAAGGAATTTCTTCACCCAGAGGGTTTGAATCTGTGGAATTCCCCACTCAGTGAGGTAATTGAGGCTTCCTCAGTAAATGTTTTTAAAGCTAAGATAGATAATTTTTTGAATAGTAAAGGAATTATGGGATACAGCGAGAGGGTGGGTAAATGGAGCTGAGCCCGTGAAAATATCAGCCATGATCTTATTGAATCGGGGAGCAGGGTCGAAGGGCCAGATGGCCGACTCCTGCTCCTAGATCTTATGTTCTGATGTCATACACAATCTGTGGGTGGAGACATGGAATTTTACCAGAGCTTTGAGATAGGGTGCTTGTATGTATACCAGCTCCCCAAGGTCTCATTGCATGAACATATGTAGTTGTACTTGTTGTATCATGTTACATAAGAACAATGCTCCATTTGTAGATACTCCATGGTGGTGTCTTATACGCTAATCACTAGATTGGCTTAAAACAAAACAAAGACAAAGGAGGATTGGTGGCAGTGAACATTATCTGACCAACCTTACCCAGTGTCATGTACTGATGGTGGTGACTGATACATGGTGCCACAACAGTACTCTCGTCTAGCATTCACTACAAGAAGAACAATGCACATTGACTTATGCTACATCATTTTAGTTCAAATTTTTAACGCTCAGGAAGTTTGAATGCGAAGTATGTTCCCTGATGAACCAATACATGGTTGTTTCAGCTCGTTATGTTTTTTGGGGGATCCTGGAATACCCAAAGTACATGCATTTCAGCCACAGACAAGTGCCTGGAGAATTCTATTTGAGATTTGCTGCTACATACTGAGACAAAGTGGGTGGTGAGACATGGGAGTGGCTGGCACGTTGGTGTGAATAAGCAGATTATGGACTCATTTACCGAGGCTTGGTTGTTTCTTTCTCTCCCTCTCTCGCTGCTTTAGGCTTAAACTGCAGGGACATGGAAACACCACACACAGAAATCAATATGTATATTTAATAAAAGTCCCCAACTCTGCAGCGACCAGCTCTATCCAGGGGTACAGCTCCGTCTTTTCACCATAAAGTTAGTATTTTCTTCCGTCTTCCTGCATCTGTTAGATACAGAGTCATCCCATGGAGCTGAGCTGGCTTCCTGTGTTACTGTAAACAGCAGCACAGAGATCAGGCTGGGGGATGGGGAGATTACTGGCAAAGGTTGGAGGGGTGGGGAGTCCGGAAATAACCTCACAGCTGGAACACAGGGCAATAGAGAGGGGAAAGAGTCAATGTGGGCAGTTGGTGCTGAGTGTAATCTCCACTGCAGCTACTCCAAAGTGTTTCAGAGAGAGAGAGAAAAACAGACAGACAGACTGTGTGAGGGACAGTGAGTGTGTATGAGAGAGTGTGAATCTGTGCCAGTGTGAGAGAGCCTCTCTGTGTCTGTCTGTGAGAGAGAGTGTATCTGTTTATCTGTGGGAGTCTGTGTGTATGTATCTGCGCATGAGTGTGTGTGTGTGTGTGAATGATGTTATTTCCTGTCTTACTGTACATGACGTGTTTGCACTGTGTCTGGGCGGGCTATGTATCATGTGAGAGTGTCAGAGAGGGAGGGACAGAGAAAGAGGAGGAGAGAGAGAGGTGGCGGGGAGAGAGATGGGAGGGGAAAGAGGTGGGTGGGGAGAGGGGGGAGGGGGAGGAGGAGAAGAGGAGGAGAAGGGGAGGATGGGGAGAGGAAGGGGGAGGTGGGGAGAGGGGAGGGTGGGGAGAGGGGAGGGTGGGGGGTGGGGAGAGGGAGAGGGTGGGGGGTGGGGAGAGGGGAGGGTGGGGAGAGGGGAGGGTGGGGGG
>NC_083403.1:137296178-137380865 GCF_020745735.1 Hemiscyllium ocellatum | reverse complement strand
CCCCACCCCCACCCCCTCACTCACCCTCCCCCACCCCCTCACTCACCCATTACTTGTATGATTTGAAAAACACCAAGCCCTGATCCTTATGAACAATATTGGTTACAGTTTGACAACCAGTTGCTAACCATTTATTGTGCACTCTACTTCCAGTTAATACAGTGCAAATCTCCTATACATGTCACTGTGTTGTTACATTGCCATGACTTTCTATTTTCCACAAGAGGCTTTGATGGGACACCTTATCAAACACCTTCTGGAAAGCTAAGAACTATGCAAAACCCAATTCCCCCTTTATCGACAGCACAGACTGAGTGTTTTGCTGAACACTTCTGTTCAGTCCACATACATGACCCTGAGCTGTCACTTTGATTCTACACCCCACTCCCATGCTGACCTCTCACCTTTCCACTGAAACTCTGTCAGAATCAGATTGAGTTCAGCAGTTTTGTGTCATAACCACTGCTCCGGTTTCTTTGGACTCTAAGTGCTGGTATAATTCCACAGTTGTTTATAGCTGCAATCAGTCCAGCGTTTGTGTCTTTTCTTGTCCTACTGCCATTTTCCATCTTCCTTGCACCATCACCCTGTTTTAGGCTCCACCCCCACAAATAGAGGACGTGGAATCTGTATGAAAACTTCTATAAGACCTTTCAAGCCAGATTTGCTATTCAACATGATCGTGGCTGATCCTCTATCACGATGCTACACTCCCATTTTCTCACATAACTCTTGAAATATTTTTATATTGAAAAATAAATCCATTTGTGAATACAGTCAGACTTGGATGCCATGGCCTTTCATGATATCGAATTCTATAGTTTGCCCACTCTCTGAATGAAGATGTGTTTCCTTGGCTTAGTTCTAAGGGCATACTCTGCATCGTGACACTGTAGCTCCCTGACCAGTTGGAAAACATGCTGTACCTAATCTGTCTAGCTCTGTTAAAATTTTATATGTTTCAATTAGATCCACCCTCATTCCTCTAAACTCAAGTGATACAGGCCCAGCCAAACCTATCTGTCCTCTTTTGACAGTCCTATCACTCCCAGTATCATCCAAATGAATCTTCACTACAATAGTGAAGGTTGACTTGGCTGACAGTAACATATTTCACGTTATGGAAATATGTCATCTCTTAGACTGCACATAGTATTTTAGGTGTGGTCTTACCAAGGCTCTGTTAGCTGCAACAAGACATCCTCACTTCTGAACTTGAACCCTCTTGCAGTGAAGGCCAACATATTGTTTATCTTCCTAAGTGCTTGTTGCACATACCTGTTTACTCCAAACCCTTTGTAATAAATGTATCTTTACATGTAGGAGCAGGATACATTATGATGACCTGTGAAAATTCTATCTTTTTTATATAGATTTCACATAATTTGTTTATTTTGCTCAACTAAAAAATAATACTGAAATGGCAGCACGCTCATTGCTGACTTAAAAGATACAAACCTCATTTTTGGGCTTAAGTATATGAGTTACATTGATATTCCATGCATCCACCTACCACTTAGGAAAGGGTAGGAGAGTTCTCCCTTTCAGCTGGTCAACATTTATCTGTCAAAGAAAAACATTAACAAGCCACTTATTGCATTTTCTGCCTGTAGAAACTGGTGAGTAAGTCTGATATCACATTTCCTAAAACGTTAAAGTAATCAGCCAGCTGCACAGCTTGTGGAAAGTCTTGAGGAAGTGAAAATTGTGATGTACATGCAAATATTCCAATCTTATTATTACTTTGTGATACAATTTGTTTTTGGGTAACAATTGTATGTAAGACCAAGATTATAGTCAAGAGTAGTGATCAGCCAATGTGTCGAGAGTGTGGTGCTGGAAAAGCACAGCAGGTCAGGCAGCATCCGAGGCGCAGGAGAATCGACATTTCTCCTGAGAAGCATCAATTCTCCTGCTCCTCGAATGCTGCCTGACCTGTCGTGCTTTTCCAGCATCACACACTCGACTCTAATCTCCAGCATCTGCCGTCCTCACTTTTGCCTAGTTCTTATATCAGCCAGTACGTCTTTGGCTTGCTTGTATTCATTCACGGGATGAGGGTGTCGCTGGCTAGGCCAGCATTTATTGTCCATCCTTAATTACCCACAGGGCAGTCAAGAGTGAACCAGATTACTGTGGGTCTGGAGTCACATGTGTGCCAGACATGGTAAGGATGGCAGTTTCCTTCCCTAAAGGACATTAGTGAGCCAGATGGGATTTTCTAACAATGAACAATATTTAGTTTGTTTTAACTATTTACATCAACAAAAGAAAATCCAGTTGTTTTAATAATTTTAAATTAAGGTAGATTATCAAAGATATGAATTTGCCCGTATTGTATTCTACTTCCTTTTTTTTAAACTTTTGTTTTGTAGGCCTTATGTGTTCAACTTTTACTTCGCCTGCTCACTCCTCAGTCCTTGATCTGAATATAACCCGTGTGGAGTGTTATCCAGAAAAAGTATTCGTGTGTTTTTGGGGTTGGTACAACAGCATATGTGAATTGGACTATCATATATTGCATAATGAAGTACAGAATGCAGCAAAAACTAGCACCAACATTGCAGTTGATGAGTTGTGTTTTGCAGAGGACCTTTACAATGGCGGATGGCACCGAGGAAGGGTAATAAGAAAGAATGAAGAATCATATGAAGTATTTCTCATAGATGTTGGGATGATGTTGACAGTTGATTCTCGACATATTGCTGCTGCTTCTAAGAATTTGTTTAAGTTGCCTCCGAAAGTGGTGTGTGGCTTATTTGCCAATATAGTGCCAGTGAAAGGGAGATGGTCCCCAACAGCAGTCAAATATTTTTCATCATTGACAAATTCTCGAATCACAGGCAGTGTTGAAAAGCTCTTGAAGAACCAAATTATTTTGGTGGAAGCCCCAGACATTAATAAAAAACTCTTTGAACTTGGTTTAGCAAAAGTTCTTGATGGCAGTACTTTCAATTTTCTAATGGAACTGTCTAAAGATTCAATAGAATTACCTGGGTATGAGAATATGGAACCTCTGTACATGCAGAAAAGCTGCAGCAAGCCTGTGTTTGATGAAACTATTGTATTATCTCCAAGTTTCCAACGAATCCTGGATGTTTTGAGTCCAAGTTTGCAAACTGGTGTTACAGAGGCAGTAAAAATAACATGTGCTTCAGGGCTTCATCACTTTTATTGCCAGTTGAAAAGGCTGGCTCCAGAGCTAGAAACAATGACCAGAGACTTGCAATGCTACTATGAAACAGAAGAAAAAGAATTAAATGATGGACCTGTTGACAATTTTGGTGCAGTTTGTGCTGTAAAAGGCAAAGATGGAAGATGGTACAGGGGAGTTGTAAAGCAACTCTTAACCTCTGGCCAGGTAGAAGTTTGGTTCATGGATTATGGAAGAACTGAAATTGTTTTTCCAACTTATATTAAGAAGTTGATGCCAGCTTTTTTTATGATGCCTCTGATGTCATTTCCTTGTGCATTAAATGGCTTATCAAATCAAACAAAACCATGGATAAGTTTGCAGACTGACATTTTCAAGGAATCACTGTTTGAGGAAATGTTAACTATTTGCATTGACACCTATTCTCCTAAAGAGCATTTATACTATGTTACACTGTACAAGCAGAAAAACATTAATATCCATCAAGTGAATGCAATAACGTCAGAAGTAAATCCAAAGATTGAGTGTAGCCCAAAGAAGAAGGTAACTAGGGATAGTAACGGACAAATTAGAAAACTTCGAGAAACTAAGGGGTTAGGAACTGGGAAGGAGACATGTAAGCCAATGCAACATTCTGTAAGCTCTGATGAAATGAAAATAAATGCTTCCTATGTTGGATTTGTGGAGTATGTAATCAACCCGTCTGACTTTTGGATTCGAACATCAGAATACAATGATGAATTTGAATGCTTAATGATCAATATTCGAAACCACTATAGCAAAGTTGGCATAAATGAGAAGCTAATTCAGAAACCAGAACCTGGTTTGTTTTGTTGCGCTAGGTATAGCAAAGACCTACATTTTTACAGAGCAGTTATTACAGATGTACTTGATGACCAACTCAGAGTGTTTTTTGTTGACTTTGGGAATGCTGAAGTTGTAGATTTTGATGCTGTGAAATCCCTGCCTCCTGAGTACATGAATCTGCCTTCTTTGGCAATGAATTGTTCTATTGCTCATATTTTTCCTTTCGAGGAAGTGTGGACTAAAGATGCAACTAACTTCTTTAAGAAAGCTGTATTCAACAAGAAACTTTTTATAAACGTGGTTTCAAGGCAGGGCAGCAGATATGTCATAGATATTAAAGATATGGAGTGCAGTGAGCAGTTGTCTATTAGCACAGTGATGCTTGAAGCCGGTTATGCTGATTTTTGGAATGTACAGCCAAACTTTGTATTGTTTGAACAGAAATGTCAATGGAAATTTCCAAAATCCAGAACAGGCAAATCACCTGCAAGTGAGAAAAGGATATATACAGATAAAAACTCCAAGTTGAAAAGTTCATGCAGTATTCCATTTTCAAATACCTCAGTGGCTACTACTTTATCTCCAGCTATTGAAATGCATAATAACTTTCCACGTGTACACCTTCACCTGCCAGTATGGAGTAAAGAGTCCAAAATAGCATCACCGTATAGACAACAAGTATTTAAACTTGGATCTGTTCTTGATGTGAGAGTGACTCATGTAAATTCTCCAGCAGAATTTTGGTGTCAACTGCAGAACAACTCAAATCAGCTTGAATTGCTTATGAGGAACATGCAGCATTACTACAGTATTCCAAGGGACCCTTTTCAATTTGAGCACACTGGTTGTGTTGCAAAGTGCACCAAAGATGGTCAGTGGTATAGAGCATCAGTTATTCAAGGAAACTTTACAAATGAAGAGGTTGCAGTATTGTTTGTTGATAATGGTATCCAGCAAAAAATAGCTATCAAAAATCTTTGTGCTATTAATCCAGAATTTCTTCATCTAGAAGGACAGGCATTTAGGTGCACTCTCAACAACATTATTCAACCTGTAAGCTGTGGTCCTTCTGTTTTGGATCATGCTTCTTGTAACAAATTTAAACAATTCATTGGCAATTGTTTAATTTCTGGTGAGAGTCTCAAATGCACAATATTGGCAATGGCCCTGATGAATGGAAAGGGCCTGTGTAATGTGGTAGACCTTCATACACCACTTATTAATGTATGCCAGTTACTTTTGGAGGCTCGACTACCTACTTGCATGAAATCACCATCTTTGTTTAGTCCCTCAGTTCAATTATACACACCGTATTACAGTGCCCATGATATAAAAATTGGAAGTGAAGAGAAGGTGTATGTAACCTATGTGTCGAGTCTGTCAAAATTCTATTGCCAATTGGACAAAAATACCGTAGTTATAGATACACTTAAGACTGAGGTGGATATTGTTAGTAAACAAATGCAAGGACAAAAATTAGACTTGGATAGGACCAGTATATGCTTAGCTAAATATTTTGAAGATGGTCAGTGGTATCGTGCTGTAGCCCGTACTCTCCAGTCACCTGAACATTTTCAAGTGTTTTTTATAGATTATGGCAATACTGAGATAGTTGATAAAAATGACGTTGTTCCAATTCCTGAAGATGCAAGGAATTTGATTTTTATACCAATGCAAGCAGTTAAATGCTGTTTGTCCCTTTGTACTCGGGAACTGTCTGATGAAACTGTTGTCTTGTTTAAACAAACTGTATTTGGAAAACCACTAACAGCATTTGTGGTAGCAAAAAGGTCTGATGGTCAATTAATTCTTGAGCTTTATGATGGAAGTTTAAACATTAGTGCACAAATAACAGGTCAATGCATACCATGTCAGTCTGGAAGAGGGAAACTGAGCCTTGATGAAACAAAATGGCAAAGTGACAATTCTTTTCAACCAGCCAAAGTAGTTCCTTCCGCAGAACAACTGATGAAGAGGCAACCTGATTACTTAGTGCACTTAATTAATGAAACAAACAGACTGATCCTTTCCTTTTTGAAGGCAGAACTACATTATGTTGGATGTAAAAATAAAGTCCAGAACTGCAGCCTTGGAAAGGAAAATGTGCAATGTATGGTTGGAAGACGTTTCAAAAATAAAAAGAATTGCCAAAATGAAATTATCCCCAAGTTTGCTGCACAGCGTACAAAGAGGAAAATACCATGCAAGATAACGAATTTGGGTGAAACAGACCATGCAGCCAAGGCTACATTCCATCAAGGGAAGATTAAGATGGCAGCTCATCATGTGATTACCTCTAAGAAAACGTTGCCATTGACGAAATGTTGTCACCTTGTACAAAACAGTCCTGCAGCTCAAAATGAGATGATTTTATTGCAGTGGCCTAAACTACAAAAGGATAGCATCATCAAACATGTCATTGTGTATCAACAGAATGCCAATGTAAAAGTTAAACATCCGTTAACTGAATATATAATAACCCCTGTGATTCTGTTAACTGGCCAGGAAGTTATTAAATTGCTAAGAAAATTGGATTCTAGATTTGTAGAGGTTGAGATTAACCAAGTTACTGTTACTCGAAACATTTCAGTAAAAGAAATTGTTCACAAAAATGATTTAATTCGTATTTCAGAATATTTTTCACCTAGTTTTGATGGATGGGTAAAAGAAGTTAGTTTTGCAGAAATGGAAAACAGGATGGCAAACAAACAGTGTTTGATGTCACCAGAAACTTTGCTTCCTGTTGAGAAGAGTGCATTAAGCTCACCGTTGAACCCAATTTTGTGTGGCTGTATCCAGACTAGAATAGAATATACTGGCTTTGCTACTTCTGTGATTGACCCTTCAGAATTCTACATTCAGCTTGAAGATACATTAGAAATGATGGAAACTCTCTCATCACTGTTGGCTCAATTGTCGGAGAATTATCAGGCTTTACCTCGAGATATATTGAAGCCTGGTGTAACTTGCTTAATCAAGTCTGCCACAGATGAGCAGTGGTCTCGGGTAGAAATATATGAAGTCTCTCAGCAGTTTGTTATTGTTAGAGCTGTTGATTATGGACATTATATTTTTGTACCATCTTCAGATTTGAGCAGACTGAGGGAACTTCCTGTAGAGCTTGCAGAAGTACCACGCTTGACTAATCCCTGCAGTCTAAGTAATGTTGTGCCTTCAGTTGGGCATAACTGGACAGATGAAGCTATAATTTTCTTTCAAAACTCCTTAAACGAGCAAACTTTGACCATATTTTTTAAACAGTGTATATCTGTGTTACTTTGGGAAGTAGATCTTGTCATAAACAACAAAAATGTTGCAGAAGATTTGGTTTCTGCAGGACATGCAGCTTTTCTGAAAGGAATTGAGAAATCCTCAATTAAAGACTCTGTTAGTTCTGCAGAGGACATTCAAGTACTGACTGAACCTGTTTTAGAGCAACAATTTGAGAAAAATGAGTTTTCGGATGTTTTACTTAATGAAGATACCATTGAGAAATTTGAATCCACTTATTCAAAAGGATGTGAGTATTGTTTTTCTAAAATCTTTATTCAGCAATACATGCATTTTGTTTTTGTAACTAGTAGAAGCCTTCCAAACTTGATAATGATTTTGTAATTTTACGTGTCTCTAAGTCCTTGTTGTACTTAATTGACCTTATTTGAAAATTTAACACAAATGAGAAAGACCTGTTTCAGTTGTATGAAAGTTATAAAGATAACAATAAAGTCTATCATTCCTTAATTGTCAAGTTTTATCAATAAAATGTGCTAAGATGTTTCATGTGTTTATAAAATGCTTTGGAGATGCAAATTTGTTGTTAAAAGTACTATGCATTTTCATGGGAGAGGTGAAAAGTGATCAAAAACGCAAAGTCCAACAAGCTGGTGATAGAGGTGGAAAATTGAGGAAAAAGGTATTGAAAATTCTCAATCAATACTAATTCAGGAGGCTGCAATGACATGATCGTACTGATTAGTATCTATCTGTTGTGTGAGGCAAGTTCCATCCCAACCAACAATTGGGTCTAGCCATGTCAAATGATTCAATACTGACTACCTAAGCTGAAAACCTGTCCATTGGTTCTTTTCAAAGAGAACAGAAAGCCTGGCTATCATACAACCTATTTCTTCACTTGTATAATTTGAGTGTGCTTTATCTTCAGCTCATCTAGTTTAAATAATTTGAAGGTGTATACCCTGATACAACTGTAATGGAAGGAACATGTTGGTAATCAACCCACACTACTTGTCCAGTTGCACATGAGTATAAATGTGTTGAATCAATTATCAAAAAGGCCATTTGATCTCCCTTTTTTTTGTATTATTGTCCAGAATAAATGTGACGTTTTAATAAGACTTTAAATGAACCACTGTGACCTTGGTACAATTCTTCCCCTTGGCATTTTCAATGTATGACAAGGATTGGTAAAACAATAACCTGTATCTTTTAACAAAAAAAAACCTGAAGAATTGTGGATGCTAGGAATCAGAAACAAGGGCAGGAGTTGCTGGGGAGATCAGTGGGACTGGCATCGTCTGTGGAGGGTGTTTGGACTTGGCGTATTGGGTTCAGTGACCCTTCCCCAGAACTCAGTGAGAGGCAGTTTGCGGCGCGGGTCACTGGGCTTGGAGCGCTGGCTCTGGTTTCACTCTGCGGGTGCTGCCGGACCTGCTGAGCTTTTCCAGCAAGCAATGTTTTTGAACATGTACCTTTTTCTTTGAAGACAAGGCTACATATAGAACGTTACAGCGCAGTACAGGCCCTTCGGCCCTTAATGTTGAACATCCCTGTGAAAATAATCTGATGCCTATCTAACCTACACCATTCCGTTATTATCCGTATGTTACGGTAGGGGATTTTAACTTTCCAAACATCGACTGGGACTGCCATAGTGTTAAAGGTTTCGATGGAGAGGAATTTCTTAAGTGTGTACAAGACAATCTTCTGATTCAGTATGTGGATGTACCTACTAGAGAAGGTGCAAAACTTGACTTACCCTTGGGAAATAAGGCAGGGCAGGTGACTGAGGTGTCAGTGGGGGAGCACTTTGGGGCCAGCAACCATAATTCTATTCGTTTTAAAATAGTGATGGAAATGTATAGACCAGATCAAAAAGTTGAAGTCCTAAATTGGAGAAAGGCCAATTTTGACAGTATTAGGCAAGAACTTTCAAAAGCTGTTTGGGGGCAAATGTTCGCAGGTAAAGGAACGGCTGGAAAATGGAAAGCCTTCAGAAATGAGATAACGAGAATCCAGAGAAAGTATATTCCTGTCAGGGTGAAAGGAAAGGCTGGTAGGTATAGGGAATGCTGGATGACTAAAGAAATGGAGGGTTTGGTTAAGAAAAAGAAGGAGGCATATGTCAGGTACAGACAGGATAGATCGAGTGAATCCTTGGAAGAATATAAAGAAAGTAGGAGTATACTTAAGAGGGAAATCAGGAGGGCAAAACGGTGACATGAGATATCTTTGGCAAATAGAATTAAGGAGAATCCAAAGGGGTTTTACAAATATATTAAGGACAAAAGGGTAACTAGGGAGAGAATAGGGCCCCTCAAAGATCAGCAAGGCGGCCTTTGTGTGGAGCCACAAAAAATGGGGGGATACTAAATGAATATTTTGCATCAGTATTTACTGTGGAAAAGGATATGGAAGATATAGACTGTAGGGAAATAGATGGTGACATCTTGACAAATGTCCAGATTACAGAGGAGGAAGTGCTGGATATCTTGAAACGGTTAAAGGTGGATAAATCCCCAAGACCTGATCAGGTGTACCCGAGAACTCTGCGGGAAGCTAGAGAAGTGATTGCTGGGCCTCTTGCTGAGATATTTATATCATCGATAGTCACAGGTGAGGTGCCAGAAGACTGGAGGTTGGCAAACGTGCCACTGTTTAAGAAGGGCGGTAAAGACAAGTCAGGGAACTATAGACCGGCGAGCCTGACCTCAGTGGTGGGCAAGTTGTTGGAGGGAATCCTGAAGGACAGAATGTACATGTATTTGGAAAGGCAAGGACTGATTAAGGATAGTCAACATGGCTTTGTGCGTGGGAAATCATGTCTCACAAACTTGATTGAGTTTTTTTGAAGAAATAACAAATAAGATTGATGAGGGCAGAGCAGTAGATGTGATCTATGTGGACTTCAGTCAGGCGTTCGACAAGGTTCCCAATGGGAGACTGATTAGCACGGTTACATCTCATGGAATACAGGGAGAACTAGCCATTTGGATACAGAACTGGCTCAAAGGTAGAGGATAGAGAGTGGTAGTGGAGGGTTGTTTTTCAGGCTGGAGGTCTGTGACCAGTGGAATGCCACAAGGATTGGTGCTGGGCCCTCTACTTTTTGTCATTTATAGAAATGACTTGGATGAAAGCATAAGAGGTACAGTTAGTAAGTTTGCAGATGACACCAAAATTGGAGGTGTAGTGGACCGCGAAGAGGGTTACCTCCGATTACAACAGGATCTGGACCAGATGGGCCAATGGGCAGAGAAGTGGCAGATGGAACTTAATTCAGATAAATGCGAGGTGCTGCACTTTGGGAAAGCAAATCTTAGCAGGACTTATACACTTAACGGTAAGATGCTAGGGAGTGTTGCTGAACAAAGAGACCTTGGAGTGCAGGTTCATAGCTCCTTGAAAGTGGAGTCGCAGGTAGATAGGATAGTGAAGGCGTTTGGTATGCTATCCTTTATTGGTCAGAATATTGAGTACAGGAGTTGGGAGGTCATGTTGCAGCTGTACAGGACATTGGTTAGGCCACTGTTTGAATATTGCATGCAATTCTGGTCTCCTTCTTATCAGAAAGATGTTGTGAAACTTGAAAGGGTTCAGAACAGATTTACAAGGATGTTGCCAGGGTTGGAGGATCTGAGCTACAGGGAGAGGCTGAACCGGCTGGGGCTGTTTTCCCTGGAGCTTTGGAGGCTGAGGGGTGACCTTATAGAGGTTTACAAAATTATGAGGGGCATGGATAGGGTAAATAGGCAAAGACTTTTCCCTGGGATTGGGGAGTTCAGAACTAGAGGGCATAGGTTTAGGGTGAGAGGGGAGAGATATAAAAGAGACCTAAATGGCAATTTTTTCACGCAGAGGGTGGTACGTGTATGGAATGAGCTGCCAGAGGAGGTGGTGGGGGCTGGTACAATTGCAATATTTAAGAGGCATTTGGATTGGTATATGAATAGGAAGGGTTTGGAGAGATGTGGGCCGTGTGCTGGCAGGTGGGACTAGATTGGGTTGGGATATCTGGTCGGCATGGACGGGTTGGACCGAAGGGTCTGTTTCCATGCTGTACATCTCGATGACTCTGTGATTCTCATGTAAAGTCCTGGGGGATGTTGCTGAACAAAGAGACCTTGGAGTGCAGGTTCATAGCTCCTTGAAAGTGGAGTCGCAGGTAGTTAGGACAGTGAAGAAGGTGTTTGGTATGTTTTCCTTTATTGGTCAGAGTATTGAATACAGGAGTTGGGAGGTCATGTTGCGGCTGTACAGGACATTGGTTAGGCCACTGTTGGAAGATTTGTGTGCAATTCCTGTCTCCTTCCTGTCAGAAAGATGTTGTGAAATGTGAAAGGGTTCAGAAAAAGACTTCCAAGAATGTTACCAGGATTGGAGAATTTGAGCTATAAGGAGAGGCTGAACAGGCTGGGGCTGTTTTCCCTGGAGCGTCGAAGGTTGAGGGGTGACCTTATAGAGGTTTACAAAATCATGATGGGCATGGATAGGGTAAGTAGACAAAGTCTTTTCCCTGGGGTGGGAAAGGAAAGAGCTAGAGGGTGTAGGCTTAGGGTGAGAGGAAAAAAATATAATATGGACCTAAGGGACAACTTTTTCACGAAGAGAGTGGTATTTGGAATGAGCAACCAGAGGAAGTGGTGGAGGCTGGTACAACTGCAACATTTAAAAGGCATCTGGATGGGTATATGAATAGGAAGGGTTTGGAGGGTTATGGGCTGAGTATTGGTAGGTGGGACTAGATTGGGTTGGCATGGACGGGTTGGACTGAAGGGTCTGTTTCTATGCTTTACATCTCTATGACTCTAATGAGTGTCTGTTAATTATAACGCAAGCCTTTTTAAAACAAGTGGCATATGCTGATTAATATCTGAGGTATGTTCTTGAATTAGAATTACATTCCCTTAATGTGAAACACATGCATACAACACATTTGTCTTTGGAGATGATTCCTTTTATTAAAAAAGGTAAAAGAAGAAACATTCTTGTAAGCAAGTGGTTTGAAAACAAAGGATAGAATTCAATGACTGCTCATGGTTCGTGGTGTTTTTTGTTAACAAAATTGAGTTGCTGAAAGCTACAGGTTGAGGGAAGATTTTAAGTTCAGATGGGAATCAAGAATCTTGAAAGAGGATCCACAGTTCAGCTTTTGGGGATTCACAAGATAGAAGAAATTTATGTGAAAAAACACCACACAAAATTAACTGGATTTTATTTGATTAACTTGGTTCACATGGCCAGCCTTTTGTTCTTGGAACATTTAAAGTGTGTGTGCATTCTTCTTCAATTAACTGGAGAAGTTTAGATAATTCATTAGTTGATTAGTTGTTTACAACTAAATGATTTTGCTATTATGAAAATTGACATTTGATATGCAATATTTCAATTAATTAAATCAGAATTAATATTTTAATTTGTCTAAGAATGCTAGCTACTGACAGGTAATACACAACAATGAAACTGATTTTTTTTAAATCAAAGAAGCACAGACTATGAGTGCATGCATAAATATATCTTATTAGATTGTTTTGTTTTAATTTTAGGTATGAATGCAACTTTCTAAAGCTACCTTCCTGCAAAACAAAACTTTCAAGACTGGCCTTTGTAGCAACGTTATTTGCTTCACTGATGTGTCTTGTATTGAATCATGCTCAAAATTGTTTAAGCGTGTGGAAGACTTCAATGAAAAGTGAAAAATCTAAATGGCATAACACCAACTATTTCAACATTCTATATCTTTTGAAGAAGTGCAGAAGTTGTGATTAATCTTGTGCAGATTAATTGCACAAGATTTAAAATAAGTTTCAACGGTCCATACAGGTTAGTGGAGACTAAGAATCTATCACTAGTATGACTGGATATGAAACTGGAATTTTCTGTTTGTGAACTGCTTGAATTGCAGTGTGATTTTGTTAAGATTTCTTTATTTGCAATTTATTTATTGAATCTTGATAGGACATTACTCTTAATATTCAAAGTGATTTGCAAATTTTGTAAAAGTGCAAGATTAATGTTCAGATTTAATTTAATATGTTTGATAAATATATCCAAAATATCTTGAGATTCTTATGCAATGTTTAAAATGGAACACAAGTTCTTCAGTTTAGCTTGTTGAAATAAAAGTTGTCTTTGTGTTGTGCTTTAAAGACATTGCCATTTAGTAGTCATTATATTTGAAAACAAGTATGGAGTATGCTTGTTGGGAACTGATGATATGATTTGGAGCACAAGTAAAGCATAAATGAAGCCAGATTGAAATGCTTATTTCATGAAATAAACTAAACTGAAAATGGTGACTTTTGTCTCTAATATATTAACACATCTGCAAATACAGTGGTCACCCCATGTCTGCAGCAGATGCAGTCCAAGACCCACCGTAGAAGCCCAGGATCACTGATAGGAGTGAACCCATTTCCCATTTCAATGGGAAATTTACCTTCCTGGCAGCCCCTGGTCCCTGGTTCTTATAGGTTCCCTATAATATGTTCGGGCTGGGTTAGAACATAGAACATAGAACAATACAGCACAGAACAGGCCCTTCGGCCCATGATGTTAAACCGTGGATAACGAATCCACAGATATGGGTGTCACCCTGTAAAATCGTTGCTAATTCTATCCACTGACTATCTCTTTTATCTCCATGATGAATTTTGGCAGAACAAACTCTGTGGGATTTAAATGTGTTTAAATGTAAGGAAGGATTAATTCACAAATTTTAGATTTCACAGCTCAATTTTCCATTTTAGAAACAATTGTGATGCACTTGCAGTTTGTTTCTGCCATCCTAGAATTTGAGCCTAAGAGCAAGTTGCTCCACTGTTTGATACAATCATGATTGATCTCAGCTCGGCCTTAAATACACTTTCTGCTCAATCTCCATAACCCTTTTAATCCATTACTATTTAAGAATCTGTTTATCTCGTCCTCAAATTTACTCATCTACCACACTCTGCAGCCCTTTGAAAGAAGTAATTCCTCCTCGTTAATACAGGATAACATCTGTTATCATCAGCCAAATCTATGCAATCTCATAGTAGATTTGCCTAATGTGTGGAAATATCCTTTTTAAATCTACTTTGTCAATCCCTCTAGAATCTTTAGAAGAATGAGAGGACATTTAATTGAGGTATATAAACTCCAGAGAATACAGCCCTAAACTGCTCAATTTCTCTACATAAGGCAAACTCCTCATCTCTGGAATTTCTCGTGAACCTTCTATGAACTGCCTCCAATACAATTAACTCCATCTTCAAATAAGGGAACCAAAATTGTACTCAATATTCCAGGTATTTTTTCAATAATGCCTTGAACAACTTAAACAACATTTCTCTACCTTAATTCTCTATTACTTTAGCAAGAAATGCCAAAATTTTATTTGCCATTTTTATCACACGCTTTACCTGCATACTAGTTTTCCATGATTCATGCATGAGGACATCCAGATCCCTCTGCACTGAAGTACTCTAGAGTTTCACTCCATTTAGATAATAACCTAGTAGTATGTTTGACCAAGATGGATGAGACGAATATTAAACTGACAACCAGTTTTCTCTCTGTTCACAATCATGGGCAATGTATAACTATGGAAAAATTAGATACAGTAATTAGGAGCAGGTCTGGGCTATTCTGCCCTTTGGGTCTACTCTACCTTCAGCACAGTCATGGTTAATCCTGCACCTGAATGTCAAATTCCTGCTTTCACCCCATATCTCTTGATTCCTTTATTATTGAGAAATTTATCAATATTTTTCTTGAATATATTCAGTTACTTGGCCGTCATAGCCTTCGGTGGAAGACTACCTCTTGTAGTGAATAAATATTCCTCATGTCAGTCCTAAATGATCTATCTCATGCCCTTAACTATTATAACAAAAACAGAAATTGTTGGAAAAGTTCAGCAGGTCTTGCAGCATCTGTAAAGAGAAATCAGCGTTGATGTTTCCGGTTGAGTGACCCTTCCTCAGAACTGATGGTAGCTAGGAAAATTTGTCAGTTTATATAGAACATGATGGAGGGGAGCAGGTAAAGACTAAATGATGGAGATAGAGTCCAAAGAGAGTTAAGAACTCCAACAGTAATTAGGAGAGCTAGGAGGAGCCGTCAAATGACCTTAGCAAGTAGTGTTAAAGAGAATCCCAAAGCATTCTACAGATACATTAAAAATAAGGTGATAACTAGGGAGAAGGTAGGACCATTCAAGGATAAAGGCAGGAACTTGTGCTTTGAGGCAGAGAATTTGGATATTGAATTGGCTCGCAGGTAGAAGATAGAGGCTGGTGGTGGGGGATTTTTTTCAGACTTGAGGCCTGTGACCATTGGAGTGCTACAAGGATCGGTGCTGAGTCCACTACTTTTCACCATTTATATAAACGATCTGAATATGAGCATAAGAGGTATAGTTAGTAACTTTTCAGATGACACCAAAATTGAATGTGTATTGGACAGCGAGGGTTACCTCAGATTACAATGGGATCTTGATCGAATGAACCAATGGGCTGAGGAGTGGGAGATGGAGTTTAATTTAGATATATGCGAGGTGCTGCATGTTGGGAAAGCAAATCTTAGCAGGACTTATACATTTCATGGTAAGGTCCTAGGGAGTGTTGCTGAACAAAGAGATCTTAGAGTGCAGGTTCATAGCTCCTTTGAAAGTGGAGTCGCAGGTAGATGGGATAGTGAAGAAGGTGTTTGGTATGCTTTCCTTTACTGGTCAGAATATAGAGTATAGGAGTTGGGAGGTCATGTTGTGACTGTACAGGACATTGGTCTGGCCACTTTTGGAATATTGCATGCAATTCTGATCTTCCTATTGGAAAGATGTTGTGAAACTTGAAAGGGTTCAGAAAGGATTTACAAGGATGTTGCCAGGGTTGGATGATTTGAGCTATAGAGAGAGGCTGAATAGGCTAGGGCTGTTTTCCCTGGAATGTCGGAGGCTGAGGGGTGACCTTTATAGAGATTTACAAAATTATGAGGGGCATGGTTAGGATAAATAGACGACGTCTTTTACCTAGGTTTGGGGAGTCCAGAACTGGAGGGCATAGGTTTAGGATGAGAGGGGAAAGATATAAAAGAGACCTAAGGGGCAACTTTTTCACACAGAGGGTGGTACGTGTATGGAATGAGCTGCCAGAGGATGTGGTGGAGACTGGTGCAGTTGCAACATTTAAGAGGCATTTGGATGGGTATATGAATAGGAAGGGTTTGGAGGGATATGGGGCGGGTGCTGGCAGGTGGGACTAGATTGTGTTAGGATATCTGCTTGGCGTGGACAGGTTGGACCGAAGGGTCTGTTTCCATGCTGTATATCTCTATGACTCTAAGTCCATCGCTCCCTGAAAGTGGCCATGCAAGTAGATAGGGTGGTCAAGAAAGCATATGGGTGTTTGCCTTTATTGGTCAGGTAATTGTGTACGAGAGTCAGGATATCATGTTGCAGCTTTATAAGACTTTGGTTAGGCCACACTTAGAGTATTACATTCAGTTCTGGTTGCCACATTACAGGAAGGATGTCGAGGCTTTGGAGATGGCGCAAAAGAGATTTACCAGGGTTGACAGTCAGAATCTTTTTTTCTAGAGTTGAATGTCTCATACTAGCACGTATGCATTTAAGGTTAGAGAGGGAAAGTTCAAAGGAGACGTGACAGGCATGTTTTTTACACAGAGTGGTAGGAGTCTGGAATGCACTGCTGGGATGGTGGTGGAAGCAGTTATGATATGGGCATTTAAGGGATTTTTAGATAATCACATGAATATGCAAGTGATGGAAGGATGTGGATCAAGGGCAGACAGAAGGGGTTAGTTTCATTTTGCATCATGTTTAGCACAACGTCGTGGACCAAAGGGCCTGTTCCTATGCTGTACAGTTCTATGTTAGCAGTTGGACAGATAAAGGAGTGGATAACGATTTGGCTCATAAGGGTGAATAGCTATTAATGGAGATTATTAGTAGCTAAAAATGGGTTGTGTGTAATAGCAGATTGTTATAACAAGGCTTAGTGTGTGGGCATTAGGAAAGGACCTGAGAGAGCTCAAGTCCGAAAGTATTAAACTCAATATTGAATCCTTGACTTTGATCCCTGCTTTGAGACTCCCCAATGAGTGAAAACATTTAGCCTGTCTAGCCCTGTTAGAATTTATGTTTACAATCAGATTCCTTCCTATCCTTGTAAACACTAGTGAACACCGATCTAGTTGAACTAATCTCTCCTCATAGAACAATCATCTCTCTGCTAGGTATTCGCCTAGTGAGCCTCACTAATGAAGGGCAAAATAATAGAGGTGCAGGCTGACAAGTCCCTATGTCTTGATGGACTTCATGCGAATATTTAAAAAAAATGATTGTTAAGGTAATATGTGCATTTGTGTTAATTTTGCAAAATTTGATAGATTCTGCAAAGCTTCCTTCAAACCACAAAGCATCAAATATATTCTAGGACGCAGAACACAGGAAGCTACAGGCTATACATATCTATTATAGGGAAGGTGTTAGAATTAATCACTAAATATGTTATAGTTGGGCAGTGAGAGAAACTCAAGATGTTCAGGAAGAGTCAGCATGATTTTGTGAAAGGTGAATCATGTTTAATCGATTTATTGGAATTCTTTGAAGGATTAAAATGTACAGTTATAAAGAAGAGCTTGTAGATGTACAGGATTGGGATTTCCAGTAGGCATTTGACAAAATGCTTCTATACAAACTTCAAGCTTATGAGACAGTGGGTATTATATCATGGATTGTTTGTCAGACAGAAATGGAATTAGGATATGATGAGTGAAGTCCTGCACTCGGGTCTGTGGTGGCACCTCAGCTTTTGCAATTTAGTGATTTCGAAGAGGGGAGCAAAGGCATGGTTGTTCAAATTCCAGCTAACACAAAGATAGGTAGAAAAGTATGTTGTAAAAAGGACTTGAGAAAGATGGAAATGACATAGCTTGAAGGAGTGAGTAAAAATCAAGCAGATTGATTATAATGTGGGAAAATGTGAAGTTCAATTTGGCAGGAAGACTAAAAAGGCAGGGTATTAATTAAACAGAATGATTGCAGAATTCCCAAGTACAAAGAGATCTAGATATTCTAGTGCGTGAATCACAAAAAGTTATTGTGCAGGTACAGCATGTAATTAAGAAAACTACTGGGTGTTATATTTTATTACAAGAGAAGTTGAACATAAAAGTAAGGATGTCATCCTTCAGTTATACAAACGTTGATTAGACCTCATCTTAAATATTGCATGCAGATTTACTGGATTAGTATCTGGAATGAGAGAGTTGTATCAGAAACAAAGGTTGGACAGACTGGATTTGTTTCCAATGGAGTTTGTCAGGAGTGACTTGATTGAAGTATATGTGATCCTGAATGATCTTGAAAAGGTGGTGTTGGAAAGGATATCTCTTCTTGTGTGGGAGTCCAGAGTTAGGGGGCACTGTTTAAAAACTAAAGCTCATCCTTTAGGGTAGAGGTGAAGAGTGGCTTGGTGTTGTCTGCAACTTTGGAATTCTTGCTCAGAGGATGAAGGGTGAATTGTATATTTTTAAGGTGAAGGTAGATAAATTCCTTTTTAGGCAGTAGATTAAAGATTATTAGAGTTGGAAAGGTAGAATTCAAGAGTGATGTTTTGAGAGGGTTGAGGGGCAAAATGGTTGACTCTTGCTCCTGATCATACGCAGCAGTAGCAACGACAAAGGATTTCAAAACTAGTAAAGTGCAAGAAGCATTTGTCAGAAAGCCAGTGAATTGACCATCCAAACAGAGGTTATCTGATAGCCACTTCAGAGAAATGAGTACAGAATGGATCTCCTTGGAAATGAGTTAGACCAACAAATCAAGAGGCAGCAGGAAAAACTTTAGGCTATAGTAATTATCATATGATAAAGTTTAGTTTGGCAAGGGAGAGTTCTTTGAGTATAGATCATTCATCATCAGAAATGGAGAGGTCAGAAGGTATTGTAAATACCTGGCAGGATGTTGGGTTAGATGAAAGGATAGAGTCGGAGAGAAGTGGAGGGGGAAAAAGATCCAGAGAGGCATCATTACCCCTAAGTGATGGACCTGGAGTTCCTTCACACCTCAAAGAAAAATGCTACTTTTTGAGTATATATTGAGAAAAAGGATGGAATGGAACTGGGGACTGAGATAGTTTTGAGTGAGTATGAGGCAGTGCTGATGTTTCACCCTGAGCCATTATTATTGCATTCAGTGCTACACTCCAGGCATTGGAGAGACTGTGAATACAATAGATATATTCCAAAACAAAAGGACTAATGGGAATCGTTCCAGCAAAGAAAAGTTATGTAGACAAGTTGTAGAGGTTGGGATATTTCCTGCTGGAGGAAAATGTGGAGAGGAAGCTTGACGCAAATATTCAAGTTAATGAAAGGTCTGGACAGAGGTGGAGAGAAATCATTCCCATTCGTGGATTGATGGAGGGATACAGATTTTAAGGTAATTGGCAAAAGAAGCAATAGTGCCACAAGGAATAATTTGTTTTGAAAGTGGTGAGTGGTTTAGAATTTGAATTTGTGCCTCTGTGCTTGGAGGAGGCAGAATCGATTGAGACTGGTGAAAATGAAATCATCTGAAAGGGAGTTTTTTGCAGGGCTGAGACATTGGTGCATGAGCTCATTCATCAGAGGAACTGACATAAATATTCCTGCATTTTTGTTTAATAAAGTCCCCCTCAAGCATTTTGCATTGAATTTACAGTTATTTCACTTAACCTTTCTGGAGATGTTATAACAAGCTTTTGGGCTAGCTGGGACTTGAATCCAGATCTTCTGGCCCAGAAATAAAGAAGCTACCACCATGCACAAGACCAGAAAAGACAACATTATCCAGGCACATTTTTTACATATGAGTGTACTCAACCATTTCAAATATGTTGTGAAATCATGACGGTAAGAAAACAAGCAGAAGGGCACTTTACCTGAATGCTCATAGCATTCGTAACAAGGTCGATGAGTTAACGGCACAAATGATCGCAAATGACTATGATTTAGTAGCCATTATGAAGACATGTTACAGGATGGTCACAACTGTGAATTAAATAACCAGGGGGATCAGATTATTCAGAAGGACAGCCAGGAGGTTAAGGGAGATGGTGTAGCTCTGATATTCAAGGATGATATCAGGGCGGTACTGAGAGATGGTATAGGTTCTATGGAGAATAATATTGAATCAATTTGGGTGGAAATTAGAAATTCTAAGAAGAAAAAGTCACTGATAGGTGTAGTCTATAGGCCACCAAATGATAACATCACATTGCAGGGGGCAATAAACAAAGAAATAACTAATACCGGTCTGGTACAACTATTATCATGGGGGATTTTAATCTACATGTCGATTGGTCGAACTAGCTCGGTCAGGGTAGCCTTGAGGAGGCGTCGGTTGAATGTATCTGCCATAGTTATCTTGAACAGCATGTAATGGAACTGACAAGGGAGCAAGCTATCTGAGACCTGGCCCTGTGTAATGAGACAGGAATAATTAATAACCTCATAGTTAGGGATCCTGTTGGAAGGAGCGATCACGGTATGGTTGAATTTAGAATACAGATGGAGAGTGTGAAGATAAAATCCAATACCAGGGTCCTGTGCTTAAACAAGGGAGATGACAATAGAATGAGGGAGGACTTGGCTAAAGTAGACTGGAAAAAGTGAGGACTGCAGATGCTGGAGATCAGAGCTGAAAAATGTGTTGCTGGAAAAGCGCAGCAGGTCAGGCAGAATCTTGAAGAAGGGTTCATGCCCGAAACATCGATTCTCCTGCTCTTTGGATGCTGCCTGACCTGCTGCGCTTTTCCAGCAACACATTTTTCAGCTCTAATGTAGACTGGAAACAAACATTTTATGTTGGGGCAGTTGATGAGCAGTGGAAGACTTTCAAAACAATTTTCAAAGTGCTCTGTAAATGTATATCCCAGTAAAACGGAAAGACTATAGGAAAAAGGGTAATCTGCCATGGGTGTCTGAGGAAATATGGGAGTCTATCAAATTGAAAGAAAGGGTTTACAAAGTGGCCAGGAACAGCAGGAAACTTGGAGACTGGTAAAACTTTAAAAATCAACAGAAAGCCAAAAAAAAGCTATAAAGAAAAGTAAGAAAGAACATGAGAAAAAAACTAGCACAGAATATAAAGACAGATAGCAAAAAGTTTCCATAAATATATAAAATGAAAAAGAGTCACTAAAATAAATGGTCCTTTAGAGGATGAGAAGGGGCATTTAGTTATGAGATATGATGAAATGGCCGACGCATTGAACAGCTACAGGCTTTCCCGGGGTTACAAATGCTCGTACTCATGACCCGACCTCCATAAAGCAAATTATTTTTAAAAATCGAGTTATGTATGATGGTTCGTACTAATGAATGGGCGGACTACTTTGCATGACACTCAAAATAATGTGCATTTTCAGCAGTTCATCAGCCTGATTTAACTGAATATTTTTCTGAGTATATAGTAAATATTTTACCCATATATTTAGGTAAAATATGTACTATATACTAAGACAAACGTTTGACTAATTGATGCTAGATGTGAACCATATGTAACTGTTCCAACTTACATTCAAATTCGACTTATGATCAGACTTAAAAATGGAATTCGTTTGCAACCCAGGGTCTTCCTCCATTTTGTATCGTTCTTCACAATGGAAGACATTAATAACATGCCTGAAATTGACAAGAGAAGAAGGTAGGTGAAAACCTGGAAACAATCATTATTATGGAAGAAGTAGTGTTGGGCAAGCTAATGGAGCTTAGGATAGACCAGTCTCCTGGCCCAGATGGAATGCATCCCAGAGTACTAAAAGAGATGGCGGGAGAAATAGCAAGTGCACTTGTGGTAATTTTCCAAAATTCGCTTGACTCTGGGGGAGTCCCAGCATGTTGGAAAACAGCAAATGTGATGCCACTGTTTTAAAAAGGAGGTAGACAAAAAATGGGGAACTATAGACCAGTTAACTAAGTGGGAAAGGTGCTTGAGCCTATTACCCAGTAAGAAATAGCAAGGCATCTAGTTAGAATTTGTCTCATTGGGCAGATGTATCATGGGTTCATGAAGGGCAGGTCACACTTAACAAATCTTTTAGAATTCTATGAAGATATTAAGAGCAAGATGGACCCAGTGGATGTGGTGTACCTAGATTTCCAAAAGGCCTTCGACAAGGTGCTGCACAAGAGGCTATTGCATAAGACAAAGATGCATGGCATTACAGGTGACGTATGGGCGGCACGGTGGCACAGTGGTTAGCACTGCTGCCTCACAGCGCCTGAGACCCGGGTTCAATTCCCGCCTCAGGCGACTGACTGTGTGGAGTTTGCACGTTCTCCCCGTGTCTGCGTGGGTTTCCTCCGGGTGCTCCGTTTTCCTCCCACAGTCCAAAGATGTGCGGGTCAGGTGAATTGGCCATGCTAAATTGCCCGTATTGTTAGGTAGGGGTAAATGTAGGGGTATGGGTGGGTTGCGCTTCGGCGGGTCGGTGTGGACTTGTTGGGCCGAAGGGCCTGTTTCCACACTGTAAGTCTAATCTAATCTAATCTATCAGCACAGGAAGTAAAGAGCGGGGATAAATGAGTGCTATTCTTGGCAATCCGTAACTAGTTGTGTGCCTCAGGGATCAGTGTTCGGTCTGCAATTATTCACAATTTTTATTGATTATTTGGAGTTGGGGACCATGTTTAGTGTGTCAAGGTTTGCCAATGACACGAAGATGGGTGGCAGAGCAAAGTGTGCAGAGGACTGTGAAACTTTGCAGAGGAACATAGATACATTGAGTGAGTGGGCAAAGGTCTGGCAGATGGAATACAATGTTAATAAATGTGAAGTCATCCATTTTGGTAGGAGTAACAGGAAAAAGGACTAATACTTCAACGGTAAAAAGTTGCAGCATGCTGCTATGTAGAGGGACCTGGGTGTCCTTGTGCATGAATCACAGAAGGTTGGTCTGCAGGTTCACCAAGTAATGAGGAAGGCAAATGGAATTTTGTCCTTCATTGCTAAAGGGCTGGAGTTTAAAAGCAGGGAGGTTATGTTGCAGGTATAGAGGGTGATGATGAGGCCACACCTGGTGTACTGCGTGCAGTTTTGGTCTCCTTACTTGAGAAAGGATGGACTGGCACTGGGGGGGGGGGGGGGGGGGGGGGTAACAGAGGAGGTTCATTAGGTTGATTCCGGAGTTGAGGGGGTTGGCTTATGAGGAGAGACGGAGTACAATTGGGATCATATTCATTAGAATTTAGAAGAATGAGGCGGGATATTATCAAAACATATAAAATTATGAAGGGAATAGATAGGATCGAAGTAGAGAGGATGTTTCCATTGGTGGGTGAAACTAGGACAAGAGGGCATAGCCTTAAAATTAGAGGGAGCAGATTTAGGACTGAACTGAGAAGTAACTTCTTCATCCAGAGAGTTGTAAATCTGTGGAATTCCCTGCCCAGTGAAATAGTTGACGCTACTTCAGTAAACGTTCTTAAAGCTAATTTCTTTTTTGAAACAATAAATTAATTAAGGGTTACGCGAGAGGGCTGGTAAGTGGAGCTGAGTCCACAAAAAAGATCAGCCATGACCTTATTGAATGGCAGAGTCCTCTATGTTCTCATGGCATAACTTTTGAAGAAGGGTTTAAACTACCATTCTATCTACATTGCTAGATTCCAATTATACAATGGAATTTATATGCTATTTTTAGTATGACGTACACAACATGACCCGCCTTCTTGGTGATGATGCTGCAGCGACCAATGCTGTGGTTGGCTCTAGCATGATAGGTTCCAGTGAGTGTTTATCGAAGGGGATCTTGTTGTGATTTCGCTTCCTGTTCTGTGGACTCTTAAGTGTTTCATTCAGAGTTACGGTAGGTGCTATTGGTACGTTGTCCAAATAATAAATGGATGCATGTTCTGTTATCCTAGCCAAAGGCATCTGGCATTTATAGCTGGGAATTTGCTTTGTTCGGGAGTGTTTTACTGCCTGTTATTAACTCCTCTTTCCCGACATGGGCACTTGAAAAGAAAACGGCTTAATCTTTGAGTCGCCGGCGAGTTAAAATGAACAGTTTCGGGCGACAATTACAGCTCAAAGTGGAACTTGCTGAGTGCTGATATTTCAGAGCTGGTGCGTTGCCCGCTCTATTAAATATGGTGAATCTGACCTCTTGGAAGGGCACATAAAGTTGAGGACGGGATTGGGTGTCAGAGCAAAAGGGTCTACATTTGGTCCGTGAAGTTTTTATAACAGATTCGAAAATGGGGAGGAAAAAAACACACAATTAGGTCCAGAAAAGTCTGTAAGGAGAAATTTTAACTCGATGATGTTTTCACTCGATTGCAAAACAATAGAAATGTAATAGAGGGAGCAGGAAGAACAAAATAAATGGTCTGTAATTGGACAGCGTGCAGGATAAATCAAATGATCGAGGGTGTAGTGGTGTGAGAGCCAAAGAGTGGTGATCTGTATACTGCAGAAAGAAAAAGTTGTGAATGGAATATAATGGGCTACAAAAAGAAACGAGTAACGACGCAAACAGGAAAACAAAAAGTTGGGGCTAAAGTTCTGATCTAAAGTCGTTGATCTCAATGTAAAGACCCAAGTTGGGAGTGGGGGGGAAGGATGCTTATTCCTTGATCCAGATGGAGCTTAATTGAAACATGAGCAAATTATAGGGAAGAAACAGCAAAGTCGAGGCTCAGCAACACGGGAATGGCCATCAGCATAGTCACCCATTTTCACCTACTTATAGTCTCGCTTATCAGCTTTATTTTTCCCTGAGCATACTATGATCTGTGCATTTGCCTTCATTGCTGGGTTCCCAGCCCATGTCTTTGGCATTTATACTGATCTTTTCTTAGCTGCAATCAGTTTGAAAGAAGAGTCAGTGTTAACTGTGCTTTCTCTCCACAGATGCTGCCAGACCTGCTGAGTTTCTCTAGCACTTTCTGATTTTGTATCATAATATCCATGATTTGTTAAGGGCAGGCTAGTAATGACCAAATGGCCTACTCTTGCTGGTATTTCTTCTGTTCTGATGCTAACATTTGGAGTGTTTTTCTGGAGTGCAGTGGAGGTTAGGTCATTGACCAACAATAATAGCTCACCTGATGTATATTTGGGATGAAAGGTTTACCTTTTGAAGAAAGGTGATCAAGGTGTGTCTAGTCGTATTGAAGATGGAATGAAGAAATAAGAAATCTACAAGAAGGTAGGCTTGGTATGTGGCCAAAATTTTGGCAAATGAATTTTGACATAGATAAGTGAGGTTATCTCTTTGGATCTGAAGAATAAAAAAGCAACTAATCATCTAAATTAGAGAAACTTTAAAATACTTTGTGTCCTTGTGCATGAATTGCACAAAGCTACTATGCAGGTATAGCTGGTAATAAGGAGGGCAAAGGGAATATTGATATTTTATTGTGAAAGGAATGGAGTGTAAAATAGGGAGGTGTTCTTGCAACTGTACGAGTCATAGTGATACAACTTCTAGATTGCCATATGCAATTTTTGGTCCATTTATTTGAGGAGGGATGTAATTGTACTGGAGGCAGTTCACTAAATTAATTAGAGATGAAAGGCTTATTATATGAGGAGAGAGTGACTTAACCCTTTGCCAAGTACTTTGTCAAACCCAAATCTACTATGTCCCCTCTATCCCATCCGACCCATATCTACTGCATCTCCTCTATCCAATCTGGTTCAGACTTCCTGGAAAACTCTAAACTCTACACAGACTCAATTTTCCCTTTCATAAAGCCATGCTAAATCTGTTTAACAAGATTATCATTTTCCAAATGTTCTGCTATTACTGCCTTAATAATTGATTGCAATAGTTTAAAGGGTTATGGGCAGTGGGCAGGAAAGTGGAGATGAGACATTGGATGAGATCAGCTATGATCCTATAGAGTGGCACGCCAGTCTGAAGGGGCTGAGTTGCTTACTCCTGCTCCTAATTCTTATGTAGATGAAAGAGTATTGATCTTATTGAAACACGACCCCGAGGAGACATTTTAGAGTGGATACTGGGAGCATGAATCATTGATGGGGGAGGAAGTAGAACTAGGGAGCACTGTTTAAGAATAACAGGTTGAAGTTGGAGATGAGAAGTTTAATCTCTGAGAGTTGTCAGTCTGGAAATCTTTCTCCCAGAAAGCAATGGAGAATGAGCCATTGAATTTATTTGAAGCTTAGTTGAATAGATGTTTGATAGATGAGCCAAGGGTTGTGAGGACAAACAAGAAACTCAAGTTGACAGCGTAAAGGAATAACAGATGATTTTGTTGAATGGCAGAGCAGACTCTAAGAGCTAAATATCCTATTACTGAAGACCTTTCTTTCCATGGAATGTGAACAAGGCTGAGTTAGTTTTAATAAGGCAGTTAAATGGTAAAGGAGACAGTTAGGAAAGTGCTATTATCGAATGACAGAGCAGCTCAATCACCTTTATAGGTTTCTTTGGATTTGGTGAAATCCTATGAATCATAGTGAGGCACATATTTTGGGCAGTTAAAAACTGTTAATCCTTGTTCTTAACATTTTACATGACACTAAATATTATTCTTTAATCAGGTGAATGAAAAATGGCATCTGCCCCACATAACTTTTCCTGGATTGAACCCAAAAAGCTGGCTGGGATGGCAATGCCACGATTACCTGCTCACTACCAGTATTTGTATGATAATGGCATTAAACACCTTGTCACACTCAGTGAGAGGAAGCCACCATACCACGATACTTGTCCGGGATTGAAGATCCATCATATAAAGATCGATGATTTTTGTCCACCCTCTTTTGAACAGATCAAAAGGTTTCTTGCTGTTGTTGAGGAAGCCAGTGCAAAGGGCGAGGTATGATTGGGTATTGACTATTTTTCTATATTGAAACACATACAATGTGTTGAATTTTATGGTAGGACATCTTCTGAACTAACAACATCTTCCTGTTAGGGAAAATATCACTTACAGGATAAGCTGTTGTCCAAATTTTTGAGAGACTTTGCTTTTCCAGGGTAACTTGAGGTAGCAGGACAAGCACTTTTCAGATTGAAAAGGTCCATTTGTAAGTTTGCATGATTCAGAGCAAAGAGTGATTTGACCATGACAGTTATTGGCATGCTTCTACTTCTGCATCAAGTCTGAAAGGTGACCAAATGTCTCTGATCCTGTGGACAAGACTGTTGATCAAGCTAATCTTGTAGAATTTCAGTGTTGGTGTGATGGCATAGAGTCATACAGTGTGGGAACAAACTCTTCAGTCCATACTGACCATAATCTCAAACTAAACACATCCCATCTGTCTGCTGCTGGCTGATTTCCCTCTAAACCTTTCCCATTCATGTACTTAGCTAAGTATATTTTAAACATTGTTACTGTGCCCACATCCACCACTTCCTTGAGAAATTCATACCACACGTGAGCCTCCCTCTGTGTAAAAAAGGCTTGCCCTCATGTAATTTTTAAATTTCTCTCCTCTTATCTTAAAAATATGCCCCCTTATCTTGAAATTCCCCTTCCTAGTGTTAAGACACCTACCATTAACCCTCTCTATACTCCTCATGATTCTATTAAATTCTATAAGGTCACCTCTCAACCTCCTACACTCCAAGGAAAAAAGACCAAACCTTTCTTCATAACTGAAATCTTCCATACACTGCAACCTCCTGGTAAATCTCTTCTGAACCCTCTCTAGCTTAATAATTTCCTTTCTATAACAGGGCGACTAGAACTGGACACAGTACTCCAGAAGAGGCCTAACCAATGTCTTCATCATGACATCCCAATTCCTAGTCCAAGAATCTCAACAATTAGCTGATCAAATCAAACACAACGTTCTTTCAGTTGTTTGTAATCAGCAGAGTAGAAACAGAATTCAACTGGCCAATGCTTGTAAAACCCAAACAAAATGTTTCCTGTTAGATGTGATTTCATTTCAGCACTTTCTGAACAATGTGTGGTTAAAAAGCTACACTAACACCCGAAATAAGATGTTCAGTTGAACTTGTGAAATGGATCATTCACATTTATTATAAACAACAAACATTCAAGCAGAGGGATCTGATCTCTGGAAATAAAATCAATATGTTCTAGTTTTATTTCTCGGTGATTCACCAGAAGCTTTGTGAATCAATAGTTCCCTGATGTTTTGTCCATGGAAATGCCTTGACGCATCAAAGTCAACTCCTCAACCAATCAACAGCTTTATACAAAAAAATAAAGAACTGCAGATGCTGAAAATCTGAAACAAAAAAGAAAGTGCTGAAGAAACTCAGCAGGTCTGACAATGTCTGGAGAGGGAAAGTAAGAGCTAACGTTTTGAGTCGAGTGATCCTTCATCAGAGCTATTGGTTTCTGTTTCAGTCAACATCATCTTCCCCCGTGGTGTAAATTGTTATGACATAATGAGTGCCATATAAAAAGCTTTGACACTATGTCTCTTTTTAAAATTTATTGCCGGCAATATTAACATTCCTTACTGCCAAATAACTTTTTTTTAAAAAATAAATTTGCTATTCTTCTCTTAGTTTCCTTTTATAGTAATTGCCATCTTTCTTTCTGACTCTGAAAGACAGCACAATATATTTGATACAGATTGAATTGACACTTAGAAATTGTGTGACTATTCTTCCGCATTATTGAGACGGAAACCGAATGGTCTCGTCTCTACGTGTTCGTTGGAAGGAGAGATCAAACCGGCTAGAGTTTGGAGCAAAAACACCGTTTATTACATAATCAAGACTGGCAAACTATACAACGAATTCAAAAGCATGCAAATTCGTTGGAGAAGGCGTTCTGTCTCTCCCTTCAGATCTGGTGCAGTTATACTTCGCGCTTCCTCGAGTTCCCGGTCAGGTTCCCCTTGTTCGGCTCTTTCATTGGTCGGTTCACCTGTCTGTGAATGGATTAGTGTCTCTATTGGCTGCCCCGAGATACCTGTCCAACTCCTGCTGTGCTGGACAATGGGTAGACATCCTGGGTTCGGCAGTTTCCGATCTTGTAAATTAAAAGTTTATTGTTTGGAAGGGTTTCCTCATTGCCATGCGTCTGGCTGTCTGGGCGTTCACAATAGTTCTCCATAGTTCAATATACAGATATTATCATTTAACATAGGACCCGAATGAGTTTGACGTCAGCGGAGGCATTAGCAAGTACTTTATCAATCAAGTGTAGTATCGGTGCGATTTACACTATCCGATAGTTACCGGTTTCCTTTATTAACAATGAGAGTGTAACAGGATGATCTGAAACTGACGGACATGTTCTAATCCCCCAGGAATGTGGCCCCAGGCAGACAGTCCTGCAGTGGCTGGGTTTATTTTACATGGCTGTGTTTTAGCTGGTATCTGACAGTGTCTGCTTTAATAATGGTGCTCCCCTCCCTAGCCCCAATGTAGGTACCCCGATAGCAGATTCTCCCCAACATTCCCTCCCTTGGCCTCGAAAGAGGCCACACCCCCTTATCCCGTAAGGAACGCAACCCCACGAGGCGACCGGTGTCCGGTGTTGTATCGACCAGACTCACCGGTTCTAGGGAGACAGTCATATGGGGATGAAGGGTGCCCTGAAAAACGCGCCGCTACACAATTAAGCAATAGATAGTCACAGCTGCATGCTAAGCTAAACTAATAGTTGAAGTAATGAGGCAGTGTCTGCAGAAATAACGAAAAGCACAGGATTAGACAAGCATTGCAATAAGTCATTCAGAGCTGGCGAAATGTACGCGAGTGCGTTAGAATGAGCAAGCCATTTAGTAAACGCAAGTCTGTAGTCGAAAGAGCCGGCAAATGTAAATAGGCGTTGTAAGTTTGGAAAGGGAGTAGGAACAGCCTGGTACCAGCAGGTAGGTACCCGCTAGAGATGTGGAACCCAGTGTGAAACTGTACTGTGCCCCGGTGGTCCTGTAGATCAGTATGCTCCAGAGAGCAGCAGTGCTGTCCAACCGTCCGACACGGATGCAGGCAGGCAGAAATCTCATCAAAGGGAGACGAACGGAGGCCACCCGTTCCGATGTCAATGCGCGACTGTGCCTGTCTTAGGTTGTCCCTCGCCCGAGGGATCTTACCCGTCATTGGCTAACCAGTCGTGCTGCATTGAGTACTCAATGCCGACATCTGTTTCACCACCCCAAGGACAGGCGTGGGCAGCTCAGTAGCATGGTCAGTGGCCTCCGAGGGTGGCTGAGGCCAGTCAGGAATACTGGACAGTCCGCAAAGGCCGCTTGCGAGAACAGCAGTGTCTCAATTGCTAAGGCACACAGTACATCTCACCCACCCACTGTTATGGAAGGATCAATTCACATATCCCCAATTTAAACGGGCAAAATAAATAAGTGGGGGCTCTTTGGACAACCAGGCTTCATTTAGCGTAAATGAAGATGAAAAGTTAGTCATGAGTACAACAGGATCAGACGAATTCGAAAGAAAGCCATTGAGGGATTAGGTTCTGCTGACCTGGAGCAATGAGAGAAGTGGTGCGTGCGGTGGCCTATGTGCTTCCAGCCAGCTCAGTATAAGATATGATGATGATGATTATGGAGAGGGGGGACAATGGAAAACTCTGGGCAAGTAGGAGATTTGTGGTGGGACGAAATTGGACTGTTCGCCTGAGGGGACTTGTCCCCCCAAACGAGATACAGAACGAGAGGTGCAAGTATAATCCTTGTGTATGCAAGAATCTGTGTGTGTGAAGGGCCGTATGTCATAGCCAAAAGAGAATGCGCAGGTGCTGCGGGCATATCGGACTTCATCCCTGTGTAGAGGAGAGGGAGAGAGAGAGAATCATAAAAGGATGGTCAGACAGGTCAGGACAGAAATTGTCTGTGTAGCACTTTCCTCCGTTTTGACACTTGAGGATTTGATCAGTTTGAGGGAAGTGACAGCCTTTAAAAGATACCCCGGGAAAAGAATCATAAAGGAACCTGGTGATCCTGCTGTTCTCAGCGCGAACCAGCGCCTTGCAAAAGATACGAACAGATGAGTTGGAGAGGAGTACTCGCAGTTGAAGAGACTGAAGGATTTGGGCAGGAGCTGAGTATTGATCCCTGTGGGAGGCGATTGTATGTATGATGCCTTCAAGCAAAAGGCGACGGCAAAGTGCTGCCGATACTGTAGGTGCGGTGGAGGGCAAAAGAGAGCGTTGGCCAGGAGTGTAACAGAGAAAAATGAAAGGCAGGCGTGAGCGCCCACAGTGCAACAGAGGGGTCGGGAACCTTTAAGTTTGCAGTGGCGGTGGCACCATTTATTATTTGGAGATGACGTGAGGAATCCTGGTAGCAAACCTCAGGGAGCATGAGATTGGGGAAAGAAGCCATTTAGTTTTTTGGAGACGACGTGACGAACCCTGGTAGGAAACCTCAGGGAGCATAAGACTTTGGAAAGAAGATGGGGCGCAGAGCACGGCAGTGGAAGCATAGTGAGTGAAATGCCCTAATGGAGAGATGAGGCCCGAAGATGAGTTACTGTGTCCTGGTAGAAAACCTCAGGGAGCGTAAAACCTTAAAAAGAGATGGAGCGTAGGGATCAGCAGATCCTCAATTCAATGAGAACCAGGTGAATTCAATGCAGGCTGAGTGAAGGACAAAGCTGAGACGACCTCAGATCCGGCGGTGACCATAAAGTGTGTAGGTTTGGGAGGAGACGATGAAGGGGCGTGACCACGGCGTGGGGAATGGAGAGTGGGGTGTAGGATAGGGCAGTACAATCGGCAAGAGGAGTCTGTACTAGATTTCAATGGGAAGGTTTGGTACTGACTGGCAGTTACAGGTTGCATGTTAAACGCATTGGAGAGTGTAGCGTCAGGCAGGTAGACTGGCTGGCATCTTCACCCCGCATGGTTGTCAATACCCGCTTTAGGGACTGGAAATGGCAGTGTCTGTGGCAGGAGTAGGCCAACCCTCCCTAGCCGCAAACTTGAGGAGGGTGGGATAAGTAGCAGGAGGAAATTGCTTTAAAATGAGCGTCCATAATGCTTTAGCGAAAGAAAAAATCTGTGGACTTGGGAGAAAGGATAAAAATGGGTTCGTGAGAAGGGGCAGAAAAATTTGGAGGGCATAGACGGAAGAAGGAGTAGGTGGGCCCCCCCTCATTCTTGGCACTTTGTGAACACGAGGGGAAAAGGGATGGCCTAAACAATCATGTCGGCGGACAAAAAGATGAGTGAGCGGCCGCGAGGAAGAGAGATGGGCCAAGGACCCTGCTGTGTGCTGAGTAGGACGTCCTAATTGGAGGCCTGAGGCCTGTGACCAGCGGGGGAAAAAGAGAGAGAGACAAAAATAAGTGGGTTGGGGGATATTTGGGCAGTGGGACGGCCAAACACTGGACCTACAAAACATTGTAAATGAAAACGCACAGTATGGTGATACGGCAATGTGCATGTTGTTGGTCGGGACGTGATAGTTAATAGTGAAAGGTACAACCTGTCGAACAAAATGTGGTTAGAGGCATGATTCATATCGACATCCCAGTAACTGAAGAGGACCTGTTCATCGAGCAATCCCATGGAGTAGGGCAATGACGCTTGAGAGACCCATTGGTGTTGTGGTGGCGCGGTAGTTGAGCTAATAGGGTGGCGGAATGTCCGCAGGCGAGCAGCCCTTTCTAGACTGTGCAATCCTACCAAGAGGGAGCATTCGCGCCTAAAGCGAACGGGCACCGTCCCAACTGAGCGTTCGCGCCAAAAGTCTGCTGGCCCTGCCCAACCTGGGCCTTCGCGCCAAAAGCAAGAAAGCCCGCCAAGAACTAAGGTGACCCGCCCAGAGAAGGGTGCCCTGCCAAAACAAGGGTGAGCAGGGGACACCCCGGGATTGTCCGTCTTAGGATTCCACAACCGTAGTGTTATTAAAATAAAAAGCTCCACCATCCCTTCCTGCGCCCCCTCCCTACATCCAGGTATTCCTTTCCAAGTATAAGAGTAATTAAAAGTGATAGTGGGGGAACAAGCGGTATTTAATCCTAAAAATCAAGACGAGACTATGGAGAAAAATCCCAGACCATTAAGTGATCAATCCCAAGCCGCTAAGTGTAGGGAACAACACTCACGTACTCCGACAGCAGTAAAACTGCGTTCGGCTGCTGGGCGGCTTCCCACGGTCCCTCTCCGTCACTCAGGCTGTCGGCGCCGGTCCACTGTACACCGAGACCTGGGATGAAACATTTGCTGCGACACCTCCGTTCGCCACGTCTGTTAAAAATCACTGCACTCACTCACTCACTCCCTCTCTCACTGGGCCGGCCCCACACTGGTTTTCAGCCACATACATGCCAACCCACGCATACTGTCGGTGTGTCCGTACTCTCGTCTCAGCCTGTCGCAGTCCCTTGTCCCCAGTTTTAGTGACATGTTTGGCAGGGGCGTCCGAAATGACTGGGGCTGTGGTGGAGGTACAGTGGCCCCCTTGCCACTGCGGGTTGAATGTGATTAACAGTTTCGTCTTACACCCCGGGGATTTTTCGGCGGTCGGTGGTGCCCAATCAGTAGGGGGTTTCCCTAGGGCTATTGTTTGCCGCACTGAATACTGCGGCGAGAGTAGGTGACCGTTTAAAATTTTGGTCATTAGCGCCGTATCTGTGAAGGTCTCTTTTAGTCTCGTCAATATCAGGTCTTTTTGGGCGGGCGCTTGGTTAAACACTTGATCCAGTGCTGTCTTGTGCACTGTTACACTGTCCAGTAATAATTGGGCATGCCAAGTTACGTCTGTGCCAACCGTGAGGTGCCACCAGGGCACTCCGGGGCGTAATGGTCGAAATTGGGTCATTTTTGGTGGTCCAAAGTTCAAGTCCCCCATGACGGATCTCACCTGGTGGGTACCGCTTTAAAACCAGTGCGTTTTTCAAAAGCCTGACCTTCGCGTGGCAGATTTCTGCTCTTAACAACCGGTCTAAGGCAAACGCCTGTGCAGGTAAACGCTATCCAGGAGATGAGATCCGCCCTCTGTCCCCTTAGGATGCTAGCAGCGAGTGTGTCTATCGATAGTTGTCAGAGATAAAGTGCTTACTAAAAAAGAAAGGATCCAATCAGTCAAGTGCGGTCAGCGCTGTATTAATTAATTTCAGAAAGCGTCCAGGCTCCGTAAGCCACGCTTTTACCTTAACTCAGAAAGCTGCGTCCAGGATCCGAAATCCACGCATAAACTTTACTGAAAAATCCGCGTCCAGGATCCGAAATCCACGCGTAAAACTCAAACTCAAAAAACTGCGTCCAGGATCCGAAATCCACGCATTAACTTAACTCAAAAACTGCGTCCAGGATCCGAAATCCACGCGTAAAACTCAACTCAAAAAACTGCGCATTAACTTAAGGCTAGCCATGGATCAATTAGTCACTTCAGTACCGCGAAAACAGGCAGGTATTAGTGAAGAAGTGAGAAAATAGCTTACCAGTATGGACTCTGCAACGTTGCTGCCAAACTGATTTAAAAGTACTGTTTGTGTTGGTGAGGATCAGGGAGCAGACAAAGACTGACTAACTAAAAAATTTTACCTACTGGAAGTCTTTGCTTTAACAGGCGCTTCCTCACCTTTTAAAAGTTCGGCCGAAAGTTTGTCTGCCCTCCGGTCCGCCAACGTGGCCAACTTGCGGTCGTCTCTTTCCCTTCCCACGGTCAGGCTCACCATCTGTTGAGACGGAAACCGAATGGTCTCGTCTCTACGTGTTCGTTGGAAGGAGAGATCAAACCGGCTAGAGTTTGGAGCAAAAACACCGTTTATTACATAATCAAGACTGGCAAACTATACAACGAATTCAAAAGCATGCAAATTCGTTGGAGAAGGCGTTCTGTCTCTCCCTTCGGATCTGGTGCAGTTATACTTCGCGCTTCCTCGAGTTCCCGGTCAGGTTCCCCTTGTTCGGCTCTTTCATTGGTCGGTTCACTTGTCTGTGAATGGATTAGTGTCTCTATTGGCTGCCCCGAGATACCTGTCCAACTCCTGCTGTGCTGGACAATGGGTAGACATCCTGGGTTCGGCAGTTTCCGATCTTGTAAATTAAAAGTTTATTGTTTGGAGGGGTTTCCTCATTGCCATGCGTCTGGCTGTCTGGGCGTTCACAATAGTTCTCCATAGTTGAATATACAGATATTATCATTTAACATAGGACCCGAATGAGTTTGACGTCAGCGGAGGCATTAGCAAGTACTTTATCAATCAAGTGTAGTATCGGTGCGATTTACACTATCCGATAGTTACCGGTTTCCTTTATTAACAATGAGAGTGTAGCAGGATGATCTGAAACTGACGGACATGTTCTAATCCCCCAGGAATGTGGCCCCAGGCAGACAGTCCTGCAGTGGCTGGGTTTATTTTACATGGCTGTGTTTTAGCTGGTATCTGACAGTGTCTGCTTTAATAATGGTGCTCCCCTCCCTAGCCCCAATGTAGGTACCCCGATAGCAGATTCTCCCCAACAGCATCCATCCACTCCATTTTCAAAAATAATTGCTTTTTGAAAAATTAGTGGAATTCTCTAAATTCAGACAAATGAGTGAATATAGTAGTGTTGAATTGATGTAATTTCATTGTGTTAATCTAGTCAGAACCTTTAAATCTACCCTGAGGAATTAGGTAGTATATGCTATTTTTAACTGCAATTTTGATGTAAATTTAGCTTTGACTAATGAGAAGAAAATATCTCTGCTAGTTGTAATAGTCTCCTACAAGATGCATTTTCTATTTTGCTTGCAAAACTTGTGACTCTTGGAAGCTGTGTGTGGTTAGAATTCTACTGCTACAAAGTTGCAATTAAAATAGTCAGAGATGACCCGCTGAATTTTTGTCTGGGTGTGGATGTACATGTGCCACATTTACCATTTTGGAGGAAGTCTGTGATTTCCTTCTCATTCCTTACCCCTTGTCATATTCCTCTGGCTTTTCTTTTGACAGTTGGAAACGCCTGATGTGCCAAACACATTCTCTCCAATTTATTTCTCCAATTTAAAAGGGGCTGGGGGAGAGAAGGTCAAATTTCTTCCTCTCTCTCTCTCTCTCTCTCTCTTTCTCTCTCTCTCTTTCTCTCTCTCTTGTTGTCTCTCTCTCTCTCTCTCTCTCTCTCTCTCTCTCTCTCTCTCTCCTCTCTCTTCTCTCTCTCTTCCCCTCCTCTCTCTCTCTCTCTCTCTCTCTCCTCTCCTCTCTCTCTTCCCCTCCTCTCTCTCTCTCTCTCTCTCTCTCTCCTCTCTCTTCTCTCTCTCTTCCCCTCCTCTCTCTCTCTCTCTCTCTCTCTCTCTTCCCCCCCTCTCTCTCTCTCTTTCCCCTTCTCTCTCTCTCTTCCCCTTCTCTCTCTCTCTCCTTCCCCCCTCTCTCTCTCTCCTTCCCCCCTCCCTCTCTCCTTCCCCCCCTCTCTCTCTCCTTCCCCCCCCTCTCTCCTTCCCCCCTCCCCTCTCTCTCTCTCTCTCTCTCCTTCCCCGTCCTCTCTCTCTCTCTCTCTCTTTCTCTCTTTCTTCCCCCCCTCTCTCTCTCTCTCTCTCTCTCTTTCCCCTTCTCTCTCTCTCTCTCCCCCCCTCTCTCTCTCTCCTTCCCCCTCTCTCTCTCTCTCCTTCCCCCCCCTCTCTCTCTCCTTCCCCCCTCTCTCTCCTTCCCCCGCCTCTCTCTCTCTCTCTCCTTCCCCCCCTCCCCCCTCTGTCTCCTTCCCCCCCTCTCCTTCCCCCCTCCCCTCCCCCTCTCTCTTTGTCTGTCTCTGTCTGTCTGTCTGTCTCTCTCTCTCTCTCTCTCTCCTTCCCCCCTCTCTCCTTCCCCACCCCCCTCCTCTCTCCCACCCATCCCTTCTCGGGGAAACTTCCTTGTAGTTCACCTTATCTATGCCACTCATGGTCACCTCCCCATCTTCTATGCTCCAGTGACAACGTTCCCACCATTCCTGGCAACATCCTGATAACTCTTTGCTGAACTGTCTCCAGCGTAATAATAAAATTCCTGTAACAGGGCAACCAGAACTACACACAGTATTCCAGAAAAAGCCTCACTAATGTCCTGTACAACTTCAACATGACGTCTCCTTTCTCATGCACTTGGGCTCATTGTTAAGACCTTTGAGTGTGGGGTGAAGGAGTTGTGGGGAGCATGAGAAGACAATAAATAATGGAGCTGCTTCTGGGTGGAGCAGATGTGTGTATTGGATCTGCCTCTGCTAAACACATGCATTCCAAATCCTGTTCATCATATATTCATTTTTTAAATTCTTGCGAGGTTGTAATGATTTAAGAAGAGATTCACCTGTACTCCTACAAAAAAAATAACAAGAGATATCAGTATCTCCAGCTCTGGGTAGAAAATCTGGGTTCAGGATCCACTTTTTGATGTGGTAACTTTGGCTCCCAGTTAATGAATGAGGCTGAATTACAGACACCACAACATACCATGGAGGGGGATATTTTCTGGCAGAATGTTATAGCCTTTCAGATATGATCTTCCGATTGGATTTGTGGTTAAAGGTAGGTAGGTTTGACTGAGAGTATGGCATTTTTATGGACCCAGATGGTAGAAGGCAATTGCTCAAAAGGTTTGAAGTTCTTTCTGCTTTTAGAACATAGAACAGTACAGCACAGAACAGGCCCTTCAGCCCACGATATTGTGCCGACCACTGATCTTCATGTATGTACCCTCAAATTTCTGTGACCATATGCATGTCCAGGAGTCTCTTAAATGTCCCCAGTGACCCTGCCTCCACACAACTGCTGCTGGCAATGCATTCCATGCTCTCACAACTCTGTGTAAAGAACTCGCCTCTGACATCCCCTCTATACTTTCCTCCAGCCAGCTTAAAACTATGACTCCTCGTGTTAGTCATTTCTGTATTATAGACACCCTAATAGTCAGAGGGAAATTGAGAAACAAACTTGTAAGGAGATCTCAGTTATCTCTAAGAATAATGGGGTGGTTATGATAGGGGATTTTAACTTGCCAAACCATAGACTGGGACTGCCATAGTGTTAAGGGTTTAGATGGAGAGGAATTTCTTAAGTGTGTACAAGACAATTTTCTGATTCAGTATGTGAATGTACCGACTAGAGAAGATGCAAACCTTGACTTACTCTTGGGAAATAAGGCAGGACAGGTGACTGAGGTATCAGTGGGGGAGCACTTTGGGGCCAACGACCATAATTCTATTAGATTTAAAATAGTGAGAGAAAAGGATAAATTAGAGAAAGGCAAATTTTGATGGTATTAGGCAAGAACTTTCGAAAGCTGATTGGGGCAGATGTTCGCAGGTAAAGGGACAGCTGGAAAATGGGAAGTCTTCAGAAATGAGATAACGAGAATCCATAGAAAGTATATTCCTGTTAGGGTGAAAGGTAAGGCTGGTAGGTGTAGGGAATGCTGGATGACTAAAGAAATTGAGGGTTTGGTTAAGAAAAAGAAGGAAGCATATGTCAGGTATAGACAGAATAGGTCGAGTGAGTTCTTAGGGTGTAAAGGCAGTAGGAGTATACTTAAGAGGGAGAATAGCAGAGTAAAAAGGGGACATGAGACAGCTATGGCAAATAGAATTAAGGAGAATCCAAAGGGTTTTTACAAATACATTAAGGACAAAAGGGTAACTAGGGAGAGAATAAGCCCCTCAAAGATCAACAAGGTGGCCTTTGTGTGGAGCCACAGAAAATGGGGGAGATACTAAACTAGTATTTTGCATCAGTATTTACTGTGGAAAAGGATATGGAAGATATAGACTGTAGGGAAATAGATGGTGACACCTTGCAAAATGTCCATATTACTGAGGAGGAAGTGCTGGATGTCTTGAAATGAATAAAGGTGGATAATTCCCCAGGACCTGATCAGGTGTACCCTAGAACTCTGTGGGAAACTAGAGAAGTGATTGCTGGGCCTCCTTGCTGAGAAATCTGTATCATCAATAGTCACAGGTGAGGTGCCGGAAGACTGGAGGTTGGCTAACATGGTGCCACTGTTTAAGAAAGGTGGTAAGGATAAGCCAGGGAACTATAAAGTAGTGAGCCTGACGTTGGTGGTGGGCAAGTTGGAGGGAATCCTGAGGGACAGGATATGCATGTATTTGGAAAGGCAAGGACTGATTATGGATAGTCAACATGGCTTTGTGCGTGGGAAATCATGTCTCATATCCTTGATTGAGTTTTTTTGGAAGAAGGAACAGAGGATTGATGAGGGCAGATATATGTGATCTATATGGACTTCAGTAAGGCATTCAACAAGATTCCCCATGGGAGACTGATTAGAAAGGTTAGATCTCAGAGTACAGGGAGAACTAGTCATTTGGATACAGAACTGGCTCAAAGGTAGAAGACCTGGTCGAGGGTGGTGGTGGAGGGTTGCTTTTCAGACTGGAGGCTTGTGACCAGTGGAGTGCCACAAGGATCGGTGCTGGGCCCTCTACATTTTGTCATTTACGTAAATGATTTGGATGCAAGCAAAAGAGGTAAAGTTAGTAAGTTTACAGATAACACCAAAATTGGAGGTGTAGTGGACAGCGAAGAGGGATACCTCCAGATTACAACAGGATCTGGACCAGATGGGCCAATGGGCAGAGAAGTGGCAAATGGAGATTAATTCAGATAAATGCGAGGTGCTGCAGTTTGGGAAAGCAAATCTTAGCAGGACTTATACACTTAATGGTAAGGTCCTAGGGAGTGTTGCTGAACAAAGAGACCTCGGAGTGCAGGTTCATAGCTCCTTGAATGTGGAGTTGCAGTAGATAGGGTAGTGAAGATGATGTTTGGTATGCTTTCTTTTATTGGTCACAGTATTGAGTACAGGCATTGGGAGGTCATGTTGCGGTTGTACAGGACACTGTTGGAATATTGCGTGCAATTCTGGTCTTCTTCCTATCGGAAAGATGTTGTGAAACGTGAAAGGGTTTAGAAAAGATTTACAAGGATGTTGCCAGGGTTGGAGGATCTGCGCGACAGGGAGAGTCTGAACAGGCTGGGTCTGTTTTCCCTGGAGCATCGGAGGCTAAGGGGTGACCTTTATAGAGGTTTACAGAATTATGAGGGACATGGATAGGGTAAATAGACAAAGTCTTTTCCCTGAGGTTGGGGAGTCCAGAACTAGAGGGCATAGGTTTAGGGTGAGAGGGGAAAGATATAAGAGACCTAAGTGGCAACTTTTTCACGCAGAGGGTGGTACATGTATGGAATGAGCTGCCAGAGGATGTGGTGGAGGCTGTTACAATTGCGACATTTAAGAGGCATTTGGATGGGTATATGATTAGGACGGGTTTGGAAGGATATGGTCCAGGTGCTGGCAGGTGGGACTAGATTGAATTGAGATATCTGGTCGGCGTGGATGGGTTGGACTGAAAGGCCTATTTCCATGCTGTACATCTCTCTGACTCTGTGACTCTTAAGTGTGAAGTGGAATGATGCAGTTGGCCCAGCCACTTTGTTTTTAACAAAACAGAGTTTATTTACAAGATAATGAAATGAAACACAAACAAGAGAACAGAATATAGAATAACTTAACCTATCTGAAAACCCAACAGATTATCCCAACTTAATGATGCTGTTCCAAATACTTACAATAATCCCCATTAACATGCCTTGGCAAAAAAGATAAAATCAAACACCGGATCTTGCAGAGGAGAGAGAGAGAGAGAGAAAGATGGCAGAGAGATTTGGCATGGAACACCTTTTTCCATGGAGCTGTTTCTTGGACCAGCAGCATCAAGACTGACTGACTTGCCATAACAAAGTCAGAAAAGCTGAGCTGGGAGAACTGTCCACCCCGTTTCGTTGTATGTGTTTTTCTTTAATTTTGAAAGCCATTTTCTTGAGGCAATATCTGTTAGCTATAATCAAATTGGCCATAAAACCCTTCAAACGTAGACCTCCCGGAGTCTGTGTCGTTACGACCTCCTGAGAAAAAAAAAGCCGAGGACAACATGACCTTGTTAAAGGAGCAGCATTGTCACACTATGTTGCCTAACCACTGATGAGGCTTGGAGTATTTTCTGAAGGCTAAACAGAAACTTGGAATGGGAAGGAGGAAGAACCGCAAGGATAATCATCTTTTGGATTATTAACTGTGCTACTGGTCAAAATAGCAGAAAACAGATAAGAATAATGAAATGAATAGGTGGCTCAAAGGCTGGTGCAGGAGAAGTAGGATCTAGTTTGTGGGACAATGATACCAGTACTGAGGAAAGTGGACTTTTTGATCTGCACCTAAATTGTGCCGGGACCATTGTCTACAAATTTAGAAAGTGCTGTGATTTGATAATTTTAAAAATTATTTCAGGAACTTGGGATAGACAAGGAAATTAGAAAGAATTCTAATTTCTGCTTGTTGAAGAGTTTAGAACTAGGGATATAGTCTTAAGAATTAGAGTTTTACGTTTTCAGGAATGAAATTTGGATATAATTCTCTACATAAATGGATGTAGAAGTTTGGAATATTCATCCGCAATGCTGATTCATGATAGATTTTATGTTAATTTTAAATTTGAGATGATATTTGTTCAGTAAAGATAAGGAAGTATTTGGCGTACAGGCAGGTCTCCAAAATTAGATCATAATGGCAAGACAGGCTCTAGGAACTAAATGACTAACTCCAGTTCCAGTGTTCCCATATTATTACATTGAAATAAATTGTTTTCTGGTGAGTGAATGGGGTTTCCAACAAGGGAACATGGAGATGAATCATCGAATTATACAGTACAGAAGGAAGCAACTCAACCCATTCATATCTGTACTGGCTCCTGAAAGAGCAACCCAGTTAGGCCCACTCTTCAACTTTATCTCTGTCGCCCTCTAAATTCATTACTGTCAAATGTATATCAAACTCTTTTCTGAACCCTTCTGTAAAATCCACTTGCATCACTTTCCCAGGTTGTAAGAAATGTGAGAATAATGTCTGCTACAGAGAACTCACAAAGAGTCGCCCAGTGTTGGCGTCGACCTGAATATGTGACTTGATGCGTGTTAAAATTCCATGGAAATTACAAATGATTCAACCTTTTAAAACCTTCTCATTAAACATTGAAGCTTAAGAGTTTACAATTGGTCAACATATGCTTCATATTTCCATGTAATTATAAATACATCTATAATTTTCTATAGCCTAACCTGGATTGGATGGATCTTATGAGATATGGAATGCAAATAGAGAATTGTTTTGCTTGGCGTCATGCATCTCTGCAAGGACTTGTACATGCACATCTTCACATCTTGGGAATTGAATTGTAAAGGGCGAGACTTTCTACAAAATTTCTAAGTAGACCTCCCGCAAAAAAAATTCAGATGGCGACACTGAAGAACGATCCAGACGTTAAAAATAGTTATGCAAGGATATTTGTTTATTTGTTTATTTGAAATTGGGTTTGACATCATTGTCTCAAGAGTAATTTTTGCTTCATTCATTTAGATTGAAATCAGCGCTGAATTAAGATGATTATTTCTTGTCTAGAAGCTGTAGTTGTTTGCAGAATGATGTAGTTCATAACAGACAACAAAGGAATTTGTAATTCTATGATTAATCTGTATTAAGAGACAACAGGAATAGGTGGATATTTTATTTTATCTTAGTGAAAATATGGATATAATTTATTCCCTAAAATGCTGAATTTCAAAATTCATGTTAAAATGTAACTTCAAGATCATTGATAATTTTTAATTGCATTTGTTTTACACCATAAAATAAATAGGATAGCTTTACAACTTTTTAAAAAATCAACATTGTTAATAGTAATTTCTAGACTAGAGTGGGTACTGGAAAAGCACAGCAGTTCAGGCAGCATCCGAGGAGCAGGAACATAGACGTTTCGGGCAAAAGCCATTTATCAGGAATAGAGGCAGAGTGCCTGAAGGGTGGAGAGATAAATGAGAGGGGGGTGGAGGTGGGGAGAAAGTAGCATAGAGTACAGTAGATGAATGGGGGTGGGAATGGAGTGATAGGTCAGGGAGGAGGGTGGAGTGGATAGGTGGAAAGGAAGATAGGCAGGTAGGACAAGTCATGGGGACAGTGCTGAGCTTTGGAAGGTTGGAGCTGGGGTGAGGTGGGGGAAGGGGAAATGAGGAAACTGGTGAAGTCCACATTGATGCCCTGGGGTTGAAGTGTTCCCTGGTGGAAGATGAGGCGTTTTTCCTCCATGTGTCAGATGGTGAGGGAGCGGCAGTGAAGGAGGCCCAGGACCTCCATGTCTGAGTGGGAGGGGGAGTTGAAATATTGGGCCACAGGGCGGTATGTTTGATTGGTGCGGGTGTCCCAGAGATGTTCCCTAAAGCGTTCTGGTAGGAGGTCTCCTGTTTCCCCAATATAGAGGAGACTGCATCGGGAGCAATGGATACAATAAATGATATTGGTGGATGTGCAGGTAAAACTTTGGATGTGGAAAGCTCCTTTGGGGCCTTGGATGGAGGTGAGGGAGGTGGTGTGGGCACATGTTTTGCAACTCCTGCGGTGGCAGGGGAAGGTGGCAGGACGGGAGGGTGGGTTGTTGGGGGCGCGTGGACCTGACCATGTAGTCACGGAGGGAATGGTCTTTACAGAAGGTGGAAAGGGGTGGGGAGGGAAATATATCCTTGGTGGTGGGGTCAGTTTGGAGGTGGCAGAAATGTCATCAGATGATTTGGTTTATGCAAAGGTCGGTAGGATGGAAGGTGAGCACCAGGGAGGTTCTGTCCTTGAAATGGTTGGAGGGGTGGGGTCTGAGGGTGGAGGTGCGGGATGTGGACGAGAAGCATTGGAGGGCATCTTTAACCACGTCAGGAGGGAAATTGCGGTCTCTTCAAGAAAGAGGCCACCTGGTGTGTTCTGTGGTGGAACTGGTCCTCCTGGAAGCAGATACGATGGAGGCAGAAGAAATGGGAATATGGGATGGCATTTTTGCAGGAGGTAAGGTGGGAAGAGGTGTAATCCAGGTAGCTGTGGGAGTCGGTGTGTTTGTAAAAAAAATGTCAGTGTCAAGTCGGTTGTCATTAGTGGAGATAGAGAGGTCCAGGAAGGGGAGGGAGGTGTCAGAGATGGTCCAGGTAAATTTAAGGTCAGGGTGGAATGTGTTGGTGAAGTTGATGAATTGCTCAACCTCCTCGCGGGAGCACGAGGGTGCACCAATGCAGTCATCAATGTAGCGGAGGAAGAGGTGGGGAGTGGTGCCGGTGTAACTAAGGAAGATGGACTGTTCTACGGGTGCCCATAGCTATCCCTTTGGTCTGGGGGAAGTGGGAGGATTCAGCTAAACGAATGAGTGTGTCAGTGGAAGGGTATTGTTGGGGATGTCGGGAGAGGAAGAAACAGAGGGCTTGGAGGCCCTGGTCATGGTGGATGGAGGTGTAAAGGGATTGGATATCCATGGTGAAGATGAGACATTGGGGGCCGGGGAAACGGAAGTCTTGGAGGAGGTGGAGGGCATGGGTGGTGTCTTGAATGTATGTGGGAGTTCCTGGACTAGGGGAGATAGGACAGTGTCGAGGTAGGTAGAAATAAGTTCAGTGGGGCAGGAGCATGCTGAGACAATGGGTCGGCCAGGTGGTCAGGCTTGTGGATCTTGGGAAGGATGTAGAACCGGGCAGTGCGGGGTTCCCAGACTGAGGTTGGAAGCTGTGGGTGGGGGATCTCCTTAGGTGATGAGGTTCTGTATGGTCTGGGAGATGATGGTTTGGTGATGGGGGGTGGGGTCATGGTCAAGGGGATGGTAGGAGGAGATGTCTTTGAGTTGGCGTCTGCCTTCAACGGTGTAGACGTCAGTGCGCCAGACTACCACTGCACCCCCTTTATCCGCTGGCTTGATGGTGAGGTCGGAATTGGAGTAGAGGGAGTGGAGGGCTGCGTGTTGTGAGGGTGAGAGGTTGGAGTGGGGGAGGGTGGTAGGTTGAGGTGGTTAATGTCTCAACGGCAGTGGGAATGAAGAGATCAAGGGCGGGTAATCGGCCAGCGCGGGGTATCCAGGTAGATGGAGCGTGTTGGAGGCAGGCGAAGGGGTCCTTGGAAGGTGGGCGGGAGTCCTGATTGTGAAAGTAAGCTCGGAGGCAGAGGCAGCGGAAGAAGTGCTCGACGTCACGGCGTGTATTAAATTCATTGATGCATGGGCGGATGGGGATGAAGGTGAGTCCTTTGCTAAGGACTGATCTTTCATCCTCAGTGACCCTCCTGTCCTGGCACTTTCCCCTGCCACCGCAGGAATTACAAAACCTGCGCCCACACCTCCTCCCTCACCTCCATCCAAGACCCCAAAGGAGCCTTCCACATCCATCAAAGTTTGACCTGCACATCCACCAATATCATTTATTGTATCCGTTGCTCTCGATGCGGTCTCCTCTACATTGGGGAGACTGGACGCCTCCTCGCAGAGTGCTTTAGGGGACATCTGTGGGACACCCGCACCAATCAACCACACTGCCCTGTGGCCCAACATTTCAACTCCCCCTCCTACTCAGCAGAGGACATGGAAGTACTTCACTGCCGCTCCCTCACCACCTGACGCTTGGAGGAAGAACACCTCAGCTTCCGCCTCGCAACATTTCAACCCCAGGGCATCAACGTGGTCTTCACCAGTTTCCTCATTTCCCCTTCCCCCAGCTCCAAACTTCCAGCTCAGCACTGTCCCATGACTTGTCCTACCTGCCAATCTTCCTTTCCACCTATCCACTCCACCCTCCTCTCTGACCTATCACCTTCACCCCCACCCCCATTCACACATTGTACTCTATGCTACTTTCTCCCCACTCCCACCCTCCTCTCATTTATCTCTCCACCTTGCAGGCACCCTGCCTCTATTCCTGATGAAGGACTTTTGCCCAAAACGTTGATTTTCCTGCCCCTTGGATGCTGCCTAAACTGCTGTGCTTTTCCAGCACCACTCTAGCCTAGAATCTGGTTTCCAGCATCTGCAGCCCTTGTTTTTACCTAATAGTAATTTTTTGTCTTTTTTGCATTTATTTAGAATCCTTTCTTAACTTTTCATAAACATCCACTTTATTAAAGACATTTGTGTCACCTATTGCATTTTACACTTGTTTGATAGTGAGGAATTGACTTGTATATATCTCCTGGAATTATCGTGGCACATAAATATTTGAAGTTGGTGCATAACTTGTCTGATAATTAAAAATAAGCTGACTAACTGAATGAACTGTTGCTTGCTGGTAAAAATGCAAATAAAATGGTTTGTAGTTTAACAATGGGAAACCGTTTCAAGAACATTAAGTTGTCAGAGTTTCAAAGTATTCCACTGAATGGGAAAAAATTGCAGTGTTGGCAGATCAATGTGAGGGTAACCTTGACTGAGTTAACATTTTACTGGCTTACTAGTTCATAAACAAACAGAAAAACTGCTGGGGGAGTTCAGCAGATCTGGTAGCATTGGTGGAGAGAAAGCAGAATTATTGTTTCACATTCAGTGACCCTTCTCAGCTGCTTCAGATACTGCCAGACTTGTTGAGTTTTTCCAGCAATTTTTGGTTTCTTTCATTTCAGATCTCCAGCATTTGCAGTTCTTTGTTTTATAATGGTCTCTAAGTAAGTGGGAATGTCTTTAACTGCCAATTATACTGGCAGTGGACCTTGGAAAGGTTATGTGCACACTTGCATTCCACAATAATATCTATGCAAATGGGCAACCAGAAATAATAATAGTAATTTAGTGGCAAAGTAATTGTTTACTGTTGTGAAATAAAGAATCTGACTTGTCCCGTAATAACATCAACTGGCTTCCATAACACTGTGCTGCACTCTTTTGATTCATTCACTAACTGGCTTCTTTCACTTAATCTGTTTCTAGGGAGTTGGAGTCCACTGTCTTCATGGCTTTGGGAGAACTGGAACGATGCTTGCTTGTTATCTTGTAAAAAGTAAGAAAATAACAGGAGTTGATGCAATTGCAGAAATACGAAGGATTCGTCGTGGTTCTATAGAAACCCATGAACAAGAAAAATCAGTTATTCAATTCTATCAACGTACAAAATAAGTAAATTTCAATTATTACCATTGTACAAATGGTCTATTACGATTTTTCCACAAGGGTAACTATTTCCAAGCTTTCTTTTTAGTTCAATTGATGGCCAGTACAGACACTTTTGTTTAAAACGATAAAACAAGTCTTGCCATTCTGGTATGCTTTACTTATGTCCACTGTTACAAAATCAGTTTTTTGTTCGTATCCTGCACAGTTTAATCACATTGTTGTGTATTTTGGTGTATTAGTTTGATTAGAGCTTGTTTTCTGTTACAGTTTATATGCCTAGATATAATTCACTATTTTAGTTTGATACTCTAACCTATAATGTTGCAATATTCTACATTGTGCTCGGGACGTTGTGCATTTTAAGATTTGTGATGAATGAATAAATAACTGTGCCACCTCTTAGTGGGTAATTAATACTGCTCCAAAAATGTTCAAACAAGCAAAGCTAGCTTTCTTCACATTAATTGACAATATATTATACTTGGCTGTCTCATTATGTTACTGTTGGAGTTTTTAGCTGCTTTATCAATGACCTCCCTTCTATCATTGGGACAATAGAATTAGAATTCCTACAATGTGGAAACAGGCCCTTCAGCCTAACAAGTCCACACCAACCCTCCGAAGAATAACCCATACCTTGTACCCGATATTTACCCTGATTAATGCATCTAGCCTACGCATCCCTGAACGCTACGGGCAATTTAGCATGGCCAAATCACCTAACCTGCACATCTTTGGATTGTGGGAGGAAACCAGAGCATGCCCACACAGACACAGGAAGAATGTGCAGTTGCCCAAGGTTGGAGTCGAACCCAGGTCCCAAGCGCTGTGAGGCAGCAATGCTAACCACTGAGCCACCGTGCCACCCTAAATGTGAATGATCTCTGATAATTTCACCATGTTCAACAACATTCAGATCTTCTCAGAAATTTGAGTAATTTATGGCCATGTACCTCATTCATGCCAAGACTGACAGGTGGCAAGTAACATTTGTATCTCTCAAATGCATAACAATGCCCATTTCTAACAAGAGGGAATCTAAGCATCTTATTTTGACATTTCAGTGGTATGATCATTACTGAATTCCCCTGCTGTCAACATTGGGGTTCGAGGAGGGGCTGGAGGACAGCTCATCACCATTGACCAGAAACTGAACCAGACTATTCTTATAAATACTGTGGATACAAGAGAGATCATAAGATATGAATTCTGTAGCTAGTGACACACATTCTGACTTCCCAAAGTCTGTCCATCATCTACAGGTCAGGAATGTGATAGGAGCCTGAAAGACTGCAGCTGAAAAATATGTTGCTGGAAAAGCGCAGCAGGTCAGGCAGCATTCAAGGAGCAGGAGAATCGACGTTTTGATGATCCCCGAAGAAGGCTTTATGCCCGAAATGTCGATTCTCCTGTTCCTTGGATGCTGCCTGACCTGCTGCGCTTTTCCAGCAACACATTTCCAACTCTGATCTCCAGCACCTGCTGTCCTCACTTTCTCCTGAAACACAGCAGCCCCAACAACACTCAAGAAGCTCAACACCATCCAGGACAAAGCAGTCCACTTGATTGGCATCCAGCATCTTCTACACTCACTGTCTACACATTGGCACATTGTAGCCACAATGTTTACCAGTTACAAGATGCACCGCAGCAACTTGACACTTTGAACAGCACTTTCCAAACCCATAACCTTAACACCTACAAAACTAAGAGTAGCAGAGGTCTGGGAACACTTCTACCTTAAAGTTATCCTGGGGAGGTAGTAGCCTAGTAGTAATGTCAGTGGACTAGTAATCCAGGGACTCAGGTTAATACTGTGTGGAGACTTGGTTTTGAAGGCTACCAAGTTATGTATTCAATATAATGTTTGTATTTTGTATTGAATACAATCAGGAATTAAAAGCTAGCCTAATGGAAACTATGCAACCATTGTCAAATTGTTATTGTAAAAAAGGATTGGCTAGCTAATGTCCTTTCGGGAAGAATGTCTATCATCCTTTCCTTATCTGAGCTGTATGTAACAAAGTGATGTGGTTCATATGAATGAAAAGGCACCAGCAGGACAAAGCCAGTTAGGGATGGGCAATAAATATAGTGATGATGACATCCCACAAATGATTTTTTCATTGTGAAAAGCTACACACAATCCTGCCTTGGAACTGCATCATCATTCCATTAGTAAGGCTTGTTCCAAATCCTGGAGCTACCTTCCCAGGACTTCAGTACGCCAGGATGATGGCTCATTACCTCCACCTTCTCAATGATAATTAGGGATAGGAAACAGAAGATGGGTTAGCCAATGATGCCCACACTCTATTAAAGAATTAAAAATAACAAACTTTAGGGAATGCAAATAAATTGAAGTGAATTACTTATGAAGTTGTCGGCGTTTTCTCCCTCCTGAATTATTTGATTAGAATGGTTGGTTGCAAACAAAATGACTCTCAAAGATATGAGCCTGTGATGCCACCAAGTGGAATGGCTTTACCATCATGCCTACATTGCCAGATGCATACTCAATTCATTTGACTGTTTTCCAGAGCCCTCCTTCTGCAAGATAGGACACCTGAAAAGGAGGGAGTTTGTTTGAATGCAAAAGTGGGGAATAAGTATTCACATTTCCCGACCACCCTTTTTGGTAATTATAGCAAATGTTCTCCAAATAATTTCAAAGCCTCTTGGTCTAAATGATATCTGGAACCATTTCATAGATATCTCATTCATTTTACCAGTTGCTCAAAATACCTCTCTGGCTAGCAACACTTAGTTTGGGATTTCTGAAACGTAAATTTTAAACGGAAGCAAATTGCAGCACCTTTTTTGTTTTGTTTTTAAATACAGAAAATACTTTGTCATTTCATAGGTGGTTCTAATTTAAATCTATTATGATAAACGTTTATTTGTACAATGTACTTAAATACCGAGCAGAGAATGAACGTATGTATTACATTCTGATTAATTTGCAAGGAGCTTTTCCTCTGGTGCCTTGACTTCAGTGTAAGTTCTCTGTGTGCTGTCGACAAATTCTAAGAGTTGTGAAACCACATTTGCAGAGACTGTGGACACGTACAATCATGGAAGACTGGGCTTCCCCAAGAGCTGTGAGGTTTGGTTCCCTCTTTTGTAAGAGTGCTCATGCTTGCATTGCCAGGGTCCATGTCAAATAGGCAACTTAGTGACAGAAGCTGCAGCTTACAAGCAGGTTCCTTTCCAGAGCTTTGTTCCTGAACTGCTGTCTCCTGAAAGAGAGTTCCTGGGCAACATCAAGGAACGTGCATCTGAATCTACAGATAGTGCTAGATGGCCACTTTCAGAATGGGAGATTGCAACGAAAGGCAGGTGGGTCATCCAATTATAATTATCATTGTGCAATAGCAAGAATGAAATTTGGAGAAATACCTTTGTGGTGGCGGTTGTTGGACAATATAAAGCATGCAGAATGCAGGCTTATAGAACAATGATTGAGGCAGAAAAGAATCTGAGAGGAACACTATTTAATTTGGACTGTGAATATAACACTGAAAATGGTACAGAGAGGACAAGAGGAATATGAAACATTTTTGAGATATACAAGATAAGGGGACTAATGTGTTTCATTTGCCAACTTTATTGCTTCTTCCATGTGGGTAATTTGATGTATTCTTGGCTCATCTCCCATATTCTTTTAAACTTGAAATCATCCAATATTCTACTCCATGTCCTAAACCACAGCAAATTCCATTTATATGCTCACTAATCCTGCACCCAGCTAAGGAATGACTGGACTTTAGAATGCTCCTCCTTGCTTTTAAATCCCTCTGTGGTCTTGTCCCTCTACACATAATATATTCAATAATCTCACCATCATTGAGACCTAACTGTGCCCTTATAGCCATAAGCAAATGTACATGCCTGATATTAATTGCTCTTTGATTAGTAGTAGGCTTGGCTACTGGATGGTATTGAGCAGAAATTGGCTGTGCAGACATTTTATCATATTGTTAAACTCACTGCAGATAATGGCAGATGGTTACACTTGGAGGAAGGATTTCTATTTTTAGTATTACCCTGGAAAATGACCAACCTGGGATTTTTGTGCAATACTACACACAAATTGATGCTGGTTGCTGTAATCACAGTCAGATTAACTGGGCAGCAGAAGAGAGTCAGACCCATTCTGAAAGTGGCCATCTAGCATTATCTGTAGATTCAGATGCACGTTTCTTGATGTTTCCCAGGAACTCTCTTTTTCAGGAGACAGCAGTTCAGGAACAAAACTCTGGACGTGTTCTATTCATTGTTGCAGCCAGATTTGCAAGCAAGGCCTACAAACAAATATAACTCTGGCTCTGGCTGATAAAGCTATCACCAGTCTCTGCATTTTACCACAGGGAGCTTTAGTCTGTTCGGCCAATTTACTGCGCACTCATCTAGAAGACAAGTCACTGATTCAAGCATTACTAGAACAGCTCAAGTTATTTAGTTTTGAAACTGCTCCCAGACAGATGATTGGATCTGCCATGATGTGATTATACAACAATTGATCCAGTGTCACGGCCAGGGTAAATCACAGTCTGATTGCTGTTCAGGATGTAGCTATCACTATCTATCCCTCAATGTGATGGAGAAGTGGCAGGTGAGCTTCCACCTTGGACTACTGTATCAATGCAGGTACACCCACAGTGCTTTAGGCAGGGAGTTCCTGGATTTTGATTCAGTAACAATGAAGAAACTGCGGTAGTTTTTTTTAAACTATACCCAGGTATTTCATATTTTTAAGTTGAGCTCCTTTACACAGAATTAGTACTCCTCAATTGGATTGCTAAGTTGCACACGTTCAATTTACAGCAAACTTTGTTTTAACCAGTACCTTGTGAACTGGAGCCCTTGATAAACCAGCAAAAGTGTTATACCTCAAATACTGCAAAAGTTACAGCAGTATTCTGTCCAGTTGTTATAGGTTTTTTTAAAAAAAAAGTTATTTACCACAATGTAAATATACTTGTTGTTCGATTGAATGCCCATGTGAAATATCAAGACACCCTCCAGGCTGCAAACCATCCGAATGAGTAATGTTTTCATGCAGCTTCTGTGGTAGAAGTTGCAGATTTGGAAAGTGCTTTTGCCGGAGACTTGAGCTGTGTTAAAGAGATGGGACTTCAAGTGTATCCAGTGCAAACACAGGGAGTACAATATTCTGTCTTCTGCACCTGAAGAGATCAATACGACAATGGACCACAATACAGAGGAACCTTGATTATCCAAATTTCAGGTTATCCAGACAAGGTCCCGCGCTTGGCTAAACTGTGTTATCCGAACATTCTATTATCCGAACAAAATACCCCTTGCCTGTGTTGTTAAAATAATCAAGGTTCCTCTGTACACAGGTAGAGCCTTTATGGATGTAAACTGTGCCACTGTCTCATTATGTTATTCCAGATCTTCACCAAGCGAAGAGCTCAGTCAAATGTCCCATCTTGAAGTGAAGGCCAACAATTCAGGATCTCTGTGTTACGATACTACACCTCCAGCAATGATCATGTTTGAAATGCAAGTCGGGCCAATATTGTAAAGTTCTCAAAATTGCAGAAGAAACCGCTAAAAAAATGAGAGAGAATAAATATTGTACATGCAGGTGTGGAGCTGCTTAGATTAGATTCCCTACAGTGTGGAAGCAGGCCGTTCGGCCCAACTAGTCCACGCTGACCCTCTGAAGAGTAAACCACCCAGCCCCATTTCCCTCTAACACTATGGGCAATTTAGCATTGTCAATTCACCTGACCTGAACATCTTTGGATTGTGGGAGGAAACCCACGCAGACACAGGGAGAATGTCAAACTCCCCACAGACAGCCACCCGAGGCTGGAATCAAACCTGGGACCCTATTGCTATGAGGCAGCAGTGCTAACCACTGAGCCACTGTGCTTAAGTTGGGCTATGACAGAAGATCAGTCATTTATCCCTGATTGGATACCTCTGTGGGTAGCCAAATGCTCTTAAGTGCCCCATGAGCCAAGATCCTACAATGTCCCAGCACATAAAGACAACAAACAACCAATACGCAAAGACACCAATACACAGAAATCTGGATCTCTGGAAGGTTATCCTGTCAGGGGGTTGAGAAAGGTTGTCAAACCAACTATACATTTTACTGACTCTGACATGTCAATTATATAGTTCTTCCTACAGTGTCACAATCCATGTACTTGAATCTTGGGAAAAAAGATGGATGTTGTGTTACTATTTCAAGAGATAGGTTTGTTAATAAACCAGGGACCAGGATGGCACCAGCTGATTTGCAGCCATAGAGTGCAAGCAGCAGAATATGAAGACGTGGACATAAGTCACTCTGTGAATACAATTTATCTATTTGTTTAAGAAAATTGTTTGCGATTTTCAAGTACAGCAAACCTTTGTCGACCGGTGCCTATGGGATCAGGAGTGTGCTGGTTGATCAGATATTCTGGATAATCAAGAGGTCCACATAACCAATATAAAAACACACACTAAATAATGGAAATGTAATGCAGAGGATATACACATCGCTTTATGTACAGCAGACATTGCTTAAATAATGATGCAATTTTGTTTAAATAAAACTTAACAGTGGAGAGCCTTCTAACTCACATCTTCAACTGACGGCTCGGACATTGCAGAGATTGCCATATTGAGGAGAAATTTACTCAAAATTGTATCAGTTGTTGATATTTCACATGGGCGTTCAAACAAACAACAAGTATATTTACATTGTGGTAAGTAATGTTTTAAAACTCTGTAACAACTGGACAGAATAATGTCATAAGTTTTGTGGTATTTGAGGTATAAAATTTTTCCTGTTTTATCAAGGGTTCCAGTTCACAAGGTACTGGTTAAAACAAAGTTTGCTGCAAATTGAACTTGTGCAACTTAGCAATCCAGTTGAGGAATACTAATTCTGTGATAAGGAGCTCAACTTAAGAATACGACTATACCTGGTTATATGAATAGGAAGGGTTTACAGGAGTGTGGGCTAAGTGCTGGCAAATAGGACTTGAATAGTTTAGGATATCTGTTCGGCAAAGATGAGTTTGACCGAAGGGTCTGTTTCTGTGCTGCACATCTCTATGACTCTATGGAGAAAAATGAACAAAATGTATAGTTTACTCTGGTGTGCTTAAACAATATTCCATCTCAATCACCTGCTTTGCAGATCTCTTATGAGTAAAGACATTAAAGAACATATTGAGACATTAAATAATAGCAGGTTCATATTCATGAATCCTTCAAAATGCCACAAAAAATCCCCTAACTCCAAGGGTAGCTGTCATGCAAGTTTTCAGGGACCCACAGTTGGCGCTGAAAAGACCAGAAGGAGAAAAAGAAAATACGACGGAAACCGACAGTTAAAAGCAAATTGGTGGAAATGAAGTCACCAGGAGGCAGATGTTTACAGCAGAAAACCAGTAAACCAAATGCTGTAAATAAGAAACAAAAATAGAAATTGCTGGAGAAGCTCAGCAGGTCTGGCAGCGTCTGTAGAGAGAAATCGGAGCTGACGTTTCGGGTTGAGTAAGCCTTCCTCAGAACTGACCATCACAGTCAAAGACAGAAAGCAAACATTGTGGAAAGTATCAGGCAAAGAGAAGAATACATGTCCGGTGTGGGGGAAAAAAACACACTGATCCACTTTAATAAGCTGAATCAGTTTTTGTACAAGTGTCTGGCTAAAAGCACAGCAAGCAGATAAAGATAGCTGTGCAGAGAACGTCTGAAAATTCTGAGAAATCGCTACACACTGGATAACAAGCTGGTTCAGTCAACATTAAAGAGAGTGATTTTGTCTGTGGCTGCTAGAATGAATTCTACAGAAGGAGAACATCATGTTGCCATACCATGTGAACTTATGTAAAAGTTGATTTTTTTGAGACATTTTTTAAAGTTAAATTTATGATGTCTACTATTACATGGATAATACTTTTAAATGTCTAAAATTCATGCAACAGTCCAAAATACCATATCCTGAGCTGAAGCCCAATTGATTTCTAAATGAATAAAGAAAAGTAACTCAATGGTGGTAACTCAACTTCAATGGTGATCCATTGAAGGTAAGATGAGCTGCACCCAAAGGGAGATTGTCACCTGACTGACCTGATGCATCTTAAACCTGTGCGCCAATTTGGTGTGAATTGTACATCAAAACACGTAATAGCATGAAAAGAAAATTTCATTTCCTCATTGTAATATTTATGCACAGGATAATACGTTGACTCACAAATGTTGATCTGTTAAATGTAAAGATCTAGGCTTGCCTTTTACACAAGATATTTGAAAAATCCCAGATTGTTTTGGCCAAAAATACGGCATTGACTTTTAGATGAGATGGACTTTTACTTGAGTATATGCGGTAAAATGTCTAACAGACATGACCTTCACAGACTGTGCAAAGTGATTCAACATGGTGATCCATTGAAGGTAAGGCTGAGTCTGTGTGGTGGCACCGTATTCGTGCCTCTAAATTTCCGTGCACACAACCACTTTGGCATTCTGCACGTGATGATTGACAGGCTTAAGCAGATCATAGCATTGACTACCTGGCCCAGAAACTATTGCCACATGCTGACCTCCGAAATCCATGCAGAAACAAAAATGAGAGATGCAAGCTCATTGCAATAATATAGAATAAAAGGGTCATAAAGATGTACAGCATGGAAACAGACCCTTCTGTCCAACTCATCCATGCCGACAGGATATCCTAACTTAATCTAGTCCCATTTGCTAGCGTTTGGCCCATAAGCCTCTAAATCCTTCCTGTTCATATACTCATCTGGATGCCTTTTAAATACAGTCATTGTACCAGTCTCCACCACTTCCTCTGGCAACTCATTCCATATACGCAGCACCCTCTGTGTGAAAAAGTTGTCCCTTTTAAATCTTTCCCCTCTCACCTTAAACCAAGACTTCCATTTCCCTGGCCCCCAATGACTCCCCTTTACCATGGACATCTAGTCACTGTACACCTCCATCCGCCATTTCTAGGGTCTCCAAGCCCTCTGTTTCTTCCTCTCCCAACGTCCCAACCAGTACCCTTCCACTGACACTCTCGTTCGTTTGGCTGAACTGGTCCTCACCCTCAATAATTTCTCCTTTGAATCCTCCCACTTCCTCCAAACGAAAGGGGTAGCCATGGGCACCTGCATGGGCCCCAGCTATGCCTGTCTCTGTCGGCTATGTGGAACAGTCCATCTTTCTGCAGTTACACTGGCACCATTCCCTTCTTTTTCCTCCTACATTGATGACGGCATCGGTACCACCTCGTGCTCCCGCGAGGAGGTTAAACAGTTCATCAACTTCACCGACACATTCCACTCCGATCTTAAATTCACCTGGACCATCGCTGACACCTCTTTCCCCTTCCTAGACTATCCATATCCATCAACAGTGACCAACTCAACACTGACATTTCCTACAAACCCACTGACTCTCACACTTTCCTCCACCCTGCCTCCTGTAAAAATGTTATCCCTTATTCCCAATTCCTCCACCTCTGCTGCATCTGCTCCCAGGAGGACCAGTTCCACCACAGAGCACACCAGATGGCCTCCTTCTTTAAAGACCACAATTTCCCCTCCCACATGGTTAATGATGACCTCTAGTGCATCTCATCCACTTCCCGCACCTCCGCCCTCGAACCCCAGCCCTCCAACCGTAACAAGGACAGAACCCCTGGTGCTCACCTTCCACCCCACCAACCTCCATCATTTCCGACCACTTACAACGGACCCCACCACCAGAGACATATGTCCCTCCTCACCTCTATCCACTTTCCATACCAACCCATCCTCCCATCCTGGCACTTTCCCCTGTCCCCGCAGGAATTGTAAAACCTGCGCCCACCCCTCCACATTCACCTCCATCCAAGGTTCCACAGGTGCCTTCCACATCCATCAGAATTCCATCTGCATTTCTACGCATGTCATTTCCTGTATTCATTGCGCCTGATGCAGTCGCCTCTACACTGGGGAGACTGGACACCTACTTGCAGAGCGTTTTAGGGAACATCTCTGGGACACTTGTATCCATCAAACCCACCGCCCCGTGGCCGAACACTTCAACTCCCCTCCCACTCTGCTGAGGACATGCAGGTCCTGGGCCTCCTCCATCACCACTCCCTCACCACCCGACGCCTGGAGGAAGAACGTCTCAGCTTCTGCCGCGGCACCCTCAAATCCCATGGCATCAATTTGGATTTCACCAGTTTGCTCATTTCCTTTCCCCCCACCTTACCCCAGTCCCAACCTTCCAATTCAGCACCATCCTCATAACCTGTCCCACCTGTCTGTCTTCCTTCCCCCGTATCTGCACTACCCTCCTCTCCTACCTATCATCTTCATCCCCACCTCCATCCACCTATTGCACTCTTAGCTACCTTGCCCCCAGCCCCATCGCCCCCCTCCCATTTATCTCTCCACCCCTGATGCTCCAGCCTCATTCCTGATGAAGGGCTTTTGCCCAAAACGTCGATTCTCCTGCTCCTCGGATGCTGCCTGAACTGCTCTGTTTTTCCAACATCACACTCTTGACTCTAATCTTCAGCATCTGCAGTTCTCACTTTCGCCTTAAACCTATGCCCTCCAGTTCTGGACTTACCCACCCAAGGGAAGAAAGACTTCATCTTTTTACCCTATCCATGCCTCTCATAATTTTATAAGCGTCTATAAGGTCACCCCTTATCAGAATGAGGTTTGGGAGCTCCAATCCATAGATAGCAAGGAAATGCCAGACATCTCAACTGAATCTTGTCTAAATCTTGAACAGGTGATCCTCAATGTGCAAGAAGTGATTAGTAACATGGTGCTACACACTAAACCATTGTACACTAAGATCTGTAAACGCAGTTAATGTGTTGGCAGGGTTAGGATATTTTCCAGCAGAATACCATCTCGAGGTAGATGAGAATGCAAGATCAGTTCAGTTTCTGCCAAGGAAGGTCCCTAGCTGTCCCCAAGTCTAACATGAAAGACAAGGTAGAAGAGCTGGAAAAGGAGAGAGGAATTAAAAATTGACAACTCCTACAAATAGATCAGCAGCATGATAGCACTGAAACACACAGGAAAGCTGAGAGTATGTATAAAAAAAAAATCTGAATAAAACCTTTAGGGGATCCCACTGTCCCAATACTCACTGAAGGAATTTTGCTACAAGAGGCAAAAATCCTCACCACTCCAGGCAACAAATGAAGCTGGGTGCAACCATGAGCACAAATCTTGAAGGCTGTGTTGCTTGACCAGTTCCAAGGTCAGGAACATCTCAGGTCTCAAGAGGAACCTGGAGAGGGATCGAATTGTCATTATCCACATCGGTACAGGTGCCCATTGAACCAACAAGCAAGGATGTTCCACTGAAAGACTTTCAACAGTTAGGAGCTTCATGAAAAAGTTGAACCTCCCTAGTAATAATCTTTGGATTAAGACCTAAACTATGGGTACATTGTACAGGGTAAATAAAAACATGGAGTCCAATGTCTGGTTGAAAGTTTGCTGTGTGTGGAATGGGCCTGATGGAATGCATTGTAGGATTTAAAAGGGAGTAGCTATAGAGATTTTAGACAGACAGATAGTAACTTTTCAAGGATCCACAGATTGTGGGAAGTCCCAAAGGATTGAAAAACTGCCAAAGTTATTAAAAAGTGAGAGGGAGATGAAAAGAAAACCATAGAAGAAGAGAGACGATCACACTGAAATATACAGGATTATTAACGGTCAATGCTGAGAGGGTGCTGCCACACCATAGCAGAATCGAGGAGTGTGGGGCTTTGTTTCAGACTGAGAATGTAACTTACTGAAATGTAGAAAATTCTTAGTGGACTTGACAGGAGACAAGAGGCTGTTCCCTGACATGGCTACAGTACACAGAACCAGACATTTGCAAATTCCTGCATGTCAATCCAGACATCCTGCAATTCACACAAAAGAAAGAAATGTCAAGGATTTTCCTTCATCTTCAATTATATATACACTGTAGTGCATTACTCTTAGTACAGTCCTGTTGCATTAACCAGGCTCCATCTGTTGGCAGAAGTTGATCAGTACAGCTGTTTTGAAAAATGTGGTGCTGGAATAAGCCCTTCTTCTTATGCCTGAAACGTCGATTCTCCTGCTCCTCGGATGCTGCCTGGCCTGCTGTGTTTTTCCAGCACCACATTTTTCAACTCTGGTCTCCAGCATCTGCAGTCCTCACTTTCTCCCAGTACAGCTGTTTGCCCAGAAGTACTTGCACTGACTCACCCCTGCCACTAGATGGTAGCTAGGACCATGATTTTAATTTAAGGGATAAGCCCTCAGCAAAGACTAGAAGTGGAGGCCAAGGGAAAGACAGGAACAGGACAGTGGGGTGAGAGAGGAGGCAGAAAGTTGGGGGTGGGGGTGGGGAAGCATTGGGGGCGTGGGACTTCTTACTTACTGTCAGATCAAAGGTGAAGACAGAGAGACTGTGTATCTCTCGATTGACAGTGATTAGATTACTTACAGTGTGGAAACAGGCCCTTCGGCCCAACAAGTCCACACCGACCCGCCGAAGCGCAACCCACCCATACCCCTACATTTACCCCTTACCTAACACTACGGGCAATTTAGCATGGCCAATTCACCTGACCTGCACATCTTTGTGACTGTGGGAGGAAACCAGAGCACCCGGAGGAAACCCACGCAGACACGGGGAGAATGTGCAAACTCCACACAGTCAGTTGCCTGAGTCGGGAATTGAACCCGGGTCTCAGGCGCTGTGAGGTAGCAGTGCTAACCACTGTGCCACCGTGCCGCCCACCGACGGATGATATTAATGTGCATCTCTGACCCCAATGCCTAACTCTGACACTGAGGATACAATCAGATGTTAAAAATAAAAATAGGAGGAACAGAAAAGAATAAGCATTAAAATAGAAATGATAGCAAACTTAAAGCAAAGATATCCTGCCAACCCAGAGGATTCTTCTGATTTTCTCAAAGGTAATTTGGATTGAGGATTTTTCTTTTATTTTTGCCTAAAACTTCAGACCAACTCAACTTCAGGTAATGAGCAATTCTCTTGTGGAATTTATGATTGTAATGAAGGCAGGTTCAATCTCATGCAGTCCTTCCAGAGTCTGACAATGTAATGCATAAAGGTTTCTCCTAAAGTCACCATCGATGCTATCCATAACTACATTAAAACCTGGACTCATTAGTCCTCACTACTTCTGTTAAGCAGTTTCTCTATTTGCTTGGTCACCCTCATCATTGTCAACACTTCACTTAATCCGCTGTTCTCCAAGGAACTGAGGCCACAGTATATGCATCCTGCCCAAGGGCTTTGTGCTACGGTGGTAGTGTCCTTACCTCTGAGCTAGGAGGCTCAGATTCAAGTCTCACCTGTTTCAGAGATAGAACAAAGAAAATTTACAACCCAGGAACAGGCCCTCAGCCCTCCAAACCTGAGCTGATCCAAATGTAATGTCTAAACCTGTTGGTCAATTCCGAAACATCCTTCTGCTCCCCACCTACTCATGCATCTGTCCAGATGCATCTTAAATGAATTTACCGTGCCTGCCTCTACCACCTCTGCTGGCAACGTGTTCCAAATGCCCACCACGCTCTGTGTGAAGTACTTACTGCGTGTAACCCCCTTAAACTTTCCACCTCTCACCTTGAAAGGGTGACTTCTCATTATTGAATCATTCACCCTGGGAAAAAGCTTGACTCTATCCACCCTGTCTGTACCCTTCATGATTTTGTAAACCTCAATCAGGTCCCCCCTCAATCTCCTTTTTTCGAGTGAAAATAAACCTAACTTACTCAACCTCTCCTCATAGCTCTCACCTTCCATACCAGGCAACATCCTCATAAACCTTCTCTGCACCCTCTCCAAAGCGTCCACATCCTTTCGGTAATGTGGCACCAGAACTGTACACAGTATTCTAAATGCGGCCGAACCAATGTCTTGTACAATGTCAACATGACTTGCCAGCTCTTATACTCAATACCCCGTCCAATGAAGGCAAGCATACCATATGCTTTCTTGACCACTCTATCCACCTGTGCAGCAACCTTCAGGGTACAATGGACCTGTACTCCCAGATCTCTCTGCCCATCAACTTTTCCCAAGGCTCTTGCGTTCATTGCGTAATTCGCGCTAGAATAGTCTTGCTTAAATGCATCACCTCATACTTGTCTGGATTGAAATCCATCTGCCACTTTTCCGCCCAACTCTCCAGTCTATCTATATCCTCCTGTATTCTCTGACAGTCCCTTATGCTTTCTGCTACTCCACCAATCTTCTTGTCATCTGCAAACTTGCTGATCATACCAACAGTACCCTCTTCCAGATCATTGATGTATATTACAAACAACAGTGACCCCAACACTGACCTCTGTGGAACACCACGGGTCACCTTTCTCCATTTTGAGAAACTCCTTCAACTACTACTCTCTGTCACCTGTTGCTCAACCAGTTCTTTATCCACCCAACTAGAACACCCTGCACACCATGCGACTTCACTTTCTCCATTAGTCTACCATGGGGAACCTTATCAAATGCCTTACTAAAGTTCATGTATATGACATCAAAAACCCTTCCTTCATCTATCAACTTGGTCACTTCCTCAAAGAACTCTATTAAGTTGGTAAGGCATGATCTCCCCCTCACAAAACCATGTTGCCTTTCACTGATAAGCCCACTCTTTTCTAAATATAAATGGATCCTATCCCTCGGTACACTGTCCAACAGCTTTCCCTTCACCGACGTCAGGCTCACTGGTCTGTAGTTACCGGAATGTCCCTACTACTGTTCTTGTACAGGGGGACAACATGACCAACCTTCCAGTCCTCCGGCACCTCACCTGTGTTTAAGGATGCCACAAAGATATCTGTCAGGGCCCCAGCTATTTCCTCTCACACCTCCCTCAGCAACTTGGGATGGATCCCATCCGGTCCTGGGGATTTGTCCACCTTAATAACCTCTAGCCTACCCAGCACATCTTCCTGACTTATGCCAATGTGATCCAGACTAATCAAACTTCTATCTCTAATCTCAACACTCATCATTTTCCTCTCCTCAGTGAACACTGATGCAAAGTAATCATTCACAATCTCACCTATTCTCTCAGGTTCGGCACACAGCCATCCTTCATTATCCTTTAGTGGACCAATCCTTTCTCTAATTACCCACATGACTCTTACATAAGAATAAAATGCTTTGAGATCCTCCTTAATTCTCTCACTAAAGCTATTTCATGACACCTTTCAGCCCACTTAATTCCTCATTTAAGACTTGTCCTACTCTTCCGATATTTGTCTCGACCTTATGTACGTGTCCCTTTTTTTCTTGGCTAGTTGTACAATTTTTCCTGACATCCATGGTTCAAGAATCTTGCCCTTCCTATCCTTTGCCTTCAATGGGACATGCCTATCCTGCACTATCTTTGAAAGCCTCCCACATCTCAAATGTGGACTTGCCTTTAAATAGCAGTGTCCAATCCACATTTCCCAGCTCCTGCCTAATTTTCATATAATTGGCCATGGCCCAGTTTAGTACTCTTCCCTTAGGACCACTCTCATCTTTATCTATGAGTATTCTAAAACTTACAGAATTGTGGCCACTGTCCCCAAAGAAATCCCCCACCGCAACTTCTACCACCTGGCTTGGCTTGTTCCCCAATACCAGGTCCAATATGGCCCCTCCCTCATTGGACTATTGACATCCTGCTCTAGAAAACTCTCCTGGACACTTTGTACAAATTCTATCCCATCCAGACCTCTGACGTGAAGTGTATCCCAGTCAATGTTGGGAAAATTAAAATCTCCCATCACCACTACCCTATTGCCTCTACATGTTTCCATAATCTGTTTACCTATTTGTTCTTCTCCCTCACACTCACTGTTGGGAGGGCTGTAATACAGCCCCAACAATGTAACTGCACCCTTCTTATTTCTCAGCTCCACCCATAATGCCTCACTGCCCAAGACCTCCATAGTGTCCTCCATTAGCACAGCTGTGATATCGTCCCTGACCAGCAATGCAACTCCATACACTCCTTTACTTCCCTCCCTGTCCTGTCTGAAGTATCTATATCCTGGAACATTGAAGTGTCAATCATCATGCCCTTCCTTCAACCAAGTCCCTGTGATTGCAATAATGTCATACTCCCAGGCACCAATCCAAGCCCTAAGTTTATCTGCCTTATACACTATACTCCTTACATTAAAGTGAATGCATTTCAGGCCACCAGTTCTTTTGCGCTCACCTGCTCCCTGCCTACTCTTCCCTTTATTAATGCTATGTTCATGATTCTTACAGTCTCCAGTCTCCACCTCGCTGCCTACTTGTTTTCTCTTCTGGTTCCCAGCTCCCTGCCACATTAGTTTAAAACCTCCCCAACAGCAATAGCAAAATCTCCCCCAAGGACATTGGTTCCAGTCTGGTTCAGATGTAGACCATCCATTTTGTAATAGTCCCACCTTCCCCAGAACCAGTCCCAATGTCCAACAAATCTGAACCCCTCCCTCCTACACCATCTCTCCAGCCACGTGTTCATCCTGCCTATTTTTTCATTTCTACCCTGGCTAGCACGTGGCACTGGTAGTAATCCCGAGATCAATACCTTTGAGGCCCTCCCCTTTAATTCTCTCCTAGCTTCCTGAATTCTTCTTTCAGGATCTCATCTCATTTGCTACTCATATCGTTGGTGCCTATATGCACCAAGACAATTGGCTGTTCACCCTCCCCTTTTAGAACGCTCTGCAGCCAATCGGTGACATCCCTGACCCGAGCACCTGGGAGGCAACATACCATCCTGGAGTCATGTTTTCGGCCACAGGACTGCCTATCTACTCCCCTCACAATAGAATCCCCTATGACTATGGCCCTATGAGTCTTTTTCCCGCCCTGAATATAACAGGAATGTGGAATAACATCTCTGAATCAGGTTGACTAGAAAATATTGATAGAATCATACATGAAACTGAAGTCTCTCAACCCCTGGGAATCACTTGTAAGTTATTTCTGCATCCTCTGGTACCTATAGAACTACATATACCATTCTTCAACTCCCACCTAAGGGCATTGTGGGTCTACTTGCAGCATATGGCCACCTTTGACCGAGTGTGGCAGCAAGGAGCCCTACTGAAGCTGGAATCAATGGGTATCGGGGCGAACTCTCTGCTGGTTGGAGTCATATTCGTAACAGCGAAAGATGTGGTTATTGAGATCAGTCACATCAGCTCTAGGACATCTCTGCAGGGGTTCCTCAGGATCAGGCTCTCACCCCAACCATCTTCAGCTGCTTCACCAATGACCATCGAGAGTAAATCTCATTCAATTTGAGAGCTCTTACTTAAGATTAACTAATTAGGAAGAGTAGACCACTCAGCTCCTCCAGCCTATTCCTCCAGCCAATAAACTCATGTCTGGTCAGACTCGAATCTCAAATCCACATTCCTGACAATCTGTGAACCCCTCGCTTAACAAGAATCCAAGTATGTCTGTTGGAAAAAATGTTCAAGGACTTTGGATCTCTCTTCCAAAAGAGATGGTGAAAGCAAAGACTTAATACCTTCACCGAAGAACCTCAGACAGCACCTTCCAAACCCACAACCACTTCCATTTAGAAGGGCAAAGGCAGGAGGTACTTGGGAACACCAGCCCCTGCAAGTTCCCCTCCATGTCACTCACCACCATGAATTGAAAATATACCGCCGTTCCCTCACAGTCATTGGGTTCAAACTCCTGGAATTCCCTCCCTGGTCAACCCACAGCAGGTGAACTGCAGTGATTCACAAAGACAGCTCATGGGCAACAAGGGATGGGCTATCAATGCTGGTCAGCCCCTGACACCCAAGTCCTACAAATGAATAAAAAACATGCTTTTGTCTCCTCTGTTTTAATTAGGCAGATCCTGATTCTTAAGCAGTGATCAATAGTTCCAGAAGTTCCAGGTGTCTAGTGGGAAGGATAACCCAATCCAAATGCTTGAGGCATCCTTCAGCAACCTCCTTTATTCAAGTGTATGCAGGGGAGTCAATGACAGAGTGATATCCCTCATTGACTCCCAGAACAATAGTTATTGTGAATTTTATGCTATCATGGGATGTTGTATACAGTGTTCCCAGGATCACTAATTATGTAAAAGGTTACACCAAATCTGAACAACACAACTGATATCATATCCTTTTTGGGTTAGAGTCTGCTCACTTTTAATGCCTTTCCTTCCTTGAAGGAGGGTCACTAGATTCAAAATGTTAACTCTGCTTTCTCTCCACACATGCTGCCAGACTTGCTGAGTTTCTTCAGTCCTTTATGTTTTTGTTTCAGTTGCTTTTGTGGTCAGGCTCTAGCCCTTCCTTTACACATTAAAAACATCAGATTGTCCCTGGTCATGTATTGATGGACCAGACCTAACCCCCTCAAAATATATTCAGAAGATAGCTGAGAACCCTCATTGATCTCTTTTTGTTTAAAAGGCAAGTGTAAGGTGTGGTGTTCTGGATGCAATTTGATTGGCCAAACTACCAGGCTTGAACCAAAACACACTTTATTCTTACATTATCGTTAAAATACAGACAAAAGAAAGAAGAATTGGAATTACAACTCCATTGGAAAAGTTAACAGAAAAATAGATAATTTAACTACTAAAAAAATAAATGTTCAATATAGCAACATCCCATAAACACACCCTTGGCAAAAGCAAGTTCACTAAAACAGACTGGCAATTCTAGCAGCAGGAAGAGAGCCCCCGATTTTAGCTATAACAGAGAAAGGACTAAGAGCTTCCACATCCATCTTCAAGACCCCAGCAACTGCTACTGAAAGTTAAACTAAAAACCCTGCCTCTGTGGGAGCATGAGCACACCCCTTCATGCTGCTTCTATTGTTCCAACTTAAACAAGTGCTCCAAGGCCCCTGTTTACTTCATTGATTGGAGCATACTGCTCAGCACTTCTGTCCCAACCTCATTTCATTAAAAAAAGGACAAAATACACCTCCTAAATCTATAGTATCATCACAATCCCCCAAGAACTGGCCATCTTCTGCCCATTTCCATTCAGCACAGTCCATCACCATGTCCCATTTCTTCTGTATAACAGCTTCCCAATTGCTCTGGCCTGGCTTCTTAGGCAGTTGCCATGAAATGGTTCAATGCTTTACGTAGGTTCTCAACTGAGGTGTTTTTGTTTTCTTTAATTCCATTCTGACGTTTTCTCATGCACCAGCTCATCCTAAGCATGCCACAGGCTGGTGATCCCTTTCAATATGTGAGTATCGAGCAGGATGCATTAGGGGGAAGTCCTGCATTCTGCCAGGATTCCACACCTCCAATCTCTGCTTTAACTAATGTTACTCCTGCAGCAACAAATTTGTTTCACCGATCCTGGGGATGAAAGGAATGATAATCAGTAATAGGGCCCTAAAGCAGATCATGAGGCCAGTTCACCTGTTTGCTACCCTGGCATGTTGGTATGAGGCCAGCTGACTGGATGGGCCTAGGGTGAAGAGATTGTCTTGTCGACCATTGTAATGGCATCCATACTTGAAGACTTCCTGACCTAATACTCCACTGTCAAAATGTTCTGGGGACCCAGGTTCAAATCCTGCCATGGTGAAAGGTGGAATTTTGAATTCAATTTTTAAAAATCTGGAATTAAAAATGATGTCAAAACCATTGCCGATTGTTGGAAAAACCCATCTGGCTCATTAACGTCCTTCAGGGAAGGAAACTACCTTCCTTTCCAGGTCTGGCCTACACGTGACTCCAGACCAACAGAAATGTGGTTGACTGTCAACTGCTCTCTGAAATGCCCAGCAAGCCACGCAGTTCAAGGGTGGGCAGTAATGGGCCATCAATACTGGGCAGACAGCGATAACATGTCCCATGGTGAAACAAAAACAAAGGCCTGATTGTTGCTATATGATTACTGCCATCAGCAAGTAGCACATAGCCCCTTATTGCCCTCCATTTGCTATTTGTACAGGCTACAAATAGATTAGAATATACCTTGACTCCAATATTTCTTTCATCCCTTCCACAGCAGACTGTCCTCTGGATCCCAGCCTGCCCTTTCCCATCTGGTCTAACAGCTTCCGATGTCTCACATCCTCAATACTGCAATGTGGGCCTTGTGCTTCATCAGGATATGCCTAAGCCTGCCCATTCTGTCTACACCCTTCCGTCAAATCTTACTGCATGTTCTCTTTGCCCTACCCCTAACATGTCCGGTCACCATTGACAGTTCTTCACTCTTCACATTTTACCAAGCAGTTGGCTGGTGGGAGAGAGGCCCAAGAGATCTCTTAACGCTCTCACTTATTCAAGGAGATGCAGCACATCCAAAAGGACAAAGTCATGTCTCCTGACTCCCAGAACAAAAGATTATAATGTATTTTATAGTATCAAGCTATGCTAGATGACAATGATCCATCAAATATAAAAGGGATTACATTCAAATCAAGTCATCAAGACAGCCCAGCCTGTCCAACCAGTCCTCATAAACCAATGCACCCATTCCAACGCATAACTGCTAAATTTCCTCTGAACTGCCAACACCTTTATCTACTTCCTTGAATAAGGGGACTAACACCATGCCCTGTTCTCTGACCCTGGTCTCAGGCAGCATGGTGGCACAGTGGTTAGCACTGCTGCCTCCCAGTGCTAGAGACCTGGGTTCAATTCCCACCTTAGGTGACTGACCGTGTGGAGTTTGCACATTCTCTCTGCGTGGGTTTGCTCTGGTTTCCTCCCCCAGTCCAAAAATGTGCAGTATAAGTGAACTGGCCATGCTAAATTAGGTGTAGGGGGTTGGTGTGGACTTGTTGGGCCGAAGGGCCTGTTTCCACACTGTAAGTAATCTAATCAGTGTCACACATGCGTTCTGTTTTCAATTCCTCTCGCAATAGGTAACATTCTAAAACCTTCCCTCATCATTTCCTGGAGTTGCACACTAAGCTTTTGCAATTCCTTCACAAGGACACCTAGCTCTCTCAGTATTTCAAAGCTTTGTAACCTCTCACCATTTCGATAATGTTTTCTTTCCCCACGTCTTCCTCCAATCCAATTTGCATATAATTCAGGTAATCATGCTGAGGTGATGATCTTTGAGGTTTGACTTTTCAATTTACCATCCTGTTCCTAGTGCTGACTGTGTAGAAACTCCTTTGTTCTGTCTATGATGTCCATACCAACACAGGCCCCATTGAGTAGATCCCTTCCCTCCCACTGTGAGTTTCTCTCCAGACCTGTCCTGGACTCTGGCACATGGACAGGTCACCCGGCGACCTGGAAACACTCTGCACAGCATGGTGTCAATGTCTTTCATTATAATGTCCTCTACAACCCCTACATTCCGCCCTCGAGTGGGATTCTGTACCAGTTAATTCAGTCACTCTGCAGCCCTCACTCTCATGCAGACAAAATGAAAAGAACTTCAGACCTATTGGACAGTTGTAAAGTCTGTGCATCCCTTGGGTCTCCTTACCTACTTCACTCAGTCATCTTCTGCTGTCTTTGAACACTGACCAAATTAGACAGCCCAACCTCAAGAAGTGTGGCTGCCCCCCGACACAGATAATCAAGGTAAATGTCCAATAAGACATAGGAGCCGAAATTAGGCCATTCAGCCCATTGAGGCTGCTCCACCATTCTATCATGGCTGATAAGTTTCTCAACTCCATTCTCCCACTTTTTCCCCATAACCCTTGATCCCCTTGATACTCAAGAACCTATCTATCTCCGTCTTAAATATACTTAATGACCTGGCCTCCACAGCCTTCTCTGGCAGTGAATTCCATAGACTCACCACTCTCTGGCTGAAGAAGTCTCTCCTTATCTCTGTTTTGGCAGGTCTTCCCTTTACTCTAAGGCTGTGCCCTCGGGTCCTAGTCTTTCCTACCAATGGAAGCATCTTCCCAACATCCACTCTGTCCAAGCCATTCAGTATTCTGTAAGCTTCAATTAGATCCCTCCTTATCCTTCTAACCTCCGTTGAGTATGAACCCAGAGTCCTCAAGTGTTCATCATATGTTAAGTTTTTCATTCCAGGGACCATGTCCACCTCTTGGTGCTCTGGCCATTTTGCACACAAGGTCCTGAGGGGTCTTAATGGAATGGATATTGAAGGAATGGCTCCTGGGAGAGACTGGGAAATACAATTTAAAAATCGGGGATCTTCCATCAAAGACAGTGAGGACTAATTTTTATTTTACTGAGATTGTCGAATCTTGTTGAGCTAAGTAAACTTGCAAGGCTACAAGGAGAGAGTGAGGGGAAATGGGACTGGCTAGATTACTTTGCAGAGAGTTAACATGGACTTGAGCAACCTATTTCTGCTCTTTAACAATGCTAAGACTCTATGCCTTTCCTTTGTTAATTTCAGCCATTGAAGAGAGGTGAAATATGGAGATGTTTGAAAGATATGAACTGTTAAGTCATCAGTATAAACTGTTAGCTACACAGGGGGACCAACTCTTGGCTGAAAATTTAAGGAACACTTTTAGCATTGTGCGGGATGGAGGGCAGCCTGTAAAAGCAAGGGTGGGGGTAAGGGGAGGGGCATTTGCAGCTGATCTATGAGAAGAGCTGATTTTGGGAGGTGGGGGGTGCGGTGAGGGGAGTGTTCATGCTGCTGCTACACAGCATCAGGATGGGGACACACACCCAAGCACAGAGGCTCACCAGCTGCAATGAATGGGACTACTGATGACATCCAGGGCGAAACTGCTTTGTGTGAAGGCATGGCAGGAAAATCACCGGAAAACCTGGAATGGTCGATAATCCTGAGGTTACTTGTTTTGTGGATGAGAAAGCAGCGGTTGAAAAGTCAGGTAGGGAAAGTTATCGTGGGCCAATGCTGTAGGAATGTAACTGTGGAACTCAGTTGTGGGACTTGAGGGGGTGACAGTGGGGTTTATGGTTGTAGGGAGGTGGGAGGTGGTGTTGTGGAGGTGGTGGCCTCATCAACCATCAGTGTCCACTTGGCTTCGATGGCGAAACAATGTACTTCCGTCCCTGATTTGAAGACTCAACATGCCTGGAGTTTGAGACCAAAAGAAAAGGGTGGGAATGTTCAGTTCAATCAAAGCTTTGGGAGGGAAAGTGGAAAATCAAGTCCAATAAGGGTGATGGGCAGGGTAACTAAGAGGGAATCTGGTGATTTGGTGGGTTGGGTTGGTAAGGAACCTGGACTGAAATGGTGGCCTCTCCATTTCCTTCACTGAACGACGGAGTGCACCATAGAGATGAAGATGTTTGTCACCACAACTGGAGTGGGTGGGGTAGCTCTTTCATTCTGTGACCAACAGAGCTTTACTTTTGAGCAATGTGAGACCCTTCAAAGGGCAATGAACAAAGTGATGGGAGATAAACGTCTGGATTAACAACATGCTGAGAGTGAACCATCGCCATGAGCTGTGGAGAGAGCAATTCTTGTCCCCAAGCGCAGAATACAATATTATTGATCAATCCTACTGAGATGTGCCTTCAGTCTATTGTCACCTGGAAAGACTGATCTGAGTTGCCAAAGTGGTAAGCACCTTCTGATGTCCCATTGCCCACACAAGGTGCAGAAGCTGCTCACTTCACACAGTGGACCATGAAACATCATGGTGTGCTATTGCGAGTGAGGCACCACACCGTAATTCTTATACTTGTAGATCGAAAGACGTGCTCACAGCTGTAAAACAAGGTGAACATACACTTGCAAAGTTGAGGAAGCATTTACAATTAACCTTAGAGATAGTGAGGACTGCAGATGTGGAGAGTCAGAGTGGATAAAGTGTGGAGCTGGAAATAGCACAGCAGGTCAGGCAGCATCAGAATCAGGGGAGTCGATGTTTCAGGTCAGAACTCTCCAGTATGATGAAGAATACTGCCTGAAATATTGACTCTCCTGTTCTTCTGATGCTGCTTGACCTGCTGCGTTTTTCCAACACCACATTTTATCCACTCTTTACAATCAACCATGCGCTCTATATGCACTCAGAAACTCTCTCCCCTTTCACCTCCCCTTACTTCTCAGTGTTCTCCTGACCTTGACAGTTGAGGGTGGAGGGAGTGTGTTGGCCTTGGAGTTTTGATTAGGTGATCCTGGAGGTGGTGTTTGGTAGGGCCAGAGCCCTGATGGGTTGGCTGTATCCTGCACAAAGCCCTGATTGGCTGGCTGTATCCTGCCCAAAGCCCTGATTGGCTGGCTGTATCCTGCCCAGAGCCCTGATGGGCTTGCTGTATCCTGCCCAGAGCCCTGATTGGCTGGCTGTATCCTGCCAGAGCCCTGATTGGCTGGCTGTATCCTGCCTAGAGCCCAGAGACAGATGCAGCTCCTCAGGCTGCACTCCGATGGGGCTGAGGGTGACAGAAAGGATGGAGGTGGAAGGGACAGCCACTCTGGAGTGCCCCAAGGGAAATGTTCTTCAGGAGAGGGGGCAAAGAATGGATCTGTATGTGGTTCCTCCACCTGCTGGCACTGCCCGGCCTCCTTGTGAGGAAGGGGATCCTACAGTCATCTCAAGATCCCTCGCTGGCCCTATCACTTTGCTGAGCACCAATGTCTATATCTGAGGAGTGCAAGCCTGTGTGTGTTTGTCCAACAGCCAATGAGTGTGCAGGACCAGGCTTTCCATGGCATCTCGATTCAGAGGCAGCATGAAGCAAACAGTGTCAATGGGGTGTCCAGCCTTTGAGTCACTTTGGGCAGTGCCTCTGATGAACAGAATTGTTGCTCCCACCTTGGTGCGTTTTGAAGGAGTTGTTAATTTCCGACACCATTGTGAGCAGAGGGGTGTGGTTCGTGGTCATCTCCTGTCTGGGGATGGTTGGGTCCTGGTCTCCAGCCATCCTCTCAGTGCCAGGAGTGAAAGTGCACCACAGTCCCAGGGAGCTCACGTTGCACAGTGGCACTATCTCCACCTTTGTTCAAGCCTGGGTTCAAGTCTCAACTGCTCCAAAGCTGTGTCCTAACACACCTGGGTAGTTGATGTTATGATATCTAAAACAAAGTGCATTCCAGTGTGTGAGCTAGCAGAGGGAAGATGATGGTGCTAACCCTCACAGAGTGCAGAAGGTCATTGGCCATGTTCCTGCAGACCCTGGAACTGAACCATGTGGGAACCTTGGGCCAAGCTGACCATGTCTTTTGTTGTCAACTCTATTGTTGGTCCTGAGAGAAGAAGACAATTCCACCTCATCCACCAGGAACTCCAGACCTCTGTGGGAAACATGGGTTACTAATTCTTCATGTGTCGGTCAGGCTCGGGAGAATTCACACAAAATTGAGCAGGCAGCTCTGAACTGACAGCACCTGGGTCTGATTCACAATTGTATTTTCAACATTGAATCAGGCGCTATCATTACTGTTGCCTGAAGCTAAAGGCAAGATAAGGCAAACATAAGGGTGTGGTGCATAGACAGTGAAACGAGTTTTGAAACATCGCTTGAGAAATCTCTATAAGTATCGTGGAGAAAATGCTGCAAATAAAATCGGCAACATTGGCTTTTATCTGATTTTGGATAAGTTTTAGCCCTATATCTCTCCTTAAAACACAGTATATAAATCAAACTTAAAGTGATGCACTATTTATCCAGTTTCGTTTCCAAACAATATTTTATGAACTTTCATAATAATATTTGGTAGGTAAAACCAACATGTCTGTGTTTGTGGTACCAATTCTTCCCTAGTTCTTGAATAATCAAGCCAATTTGTCAGAATGTTCAATATGTTCAAAGATTTGACATTAACAACTGATTAAATATCACTCTGAAACATTGTTTTTATTCATTCTCGGGGTTGTTGGTTATTGCCCATTCCTGGTTGCCCCTTGAGAAGGTGGTGGTGAGCTGACTTCTTGAACCACTGTTGTCTACCTGCTGTAGGTTGACCCCCAATGCCCTGAGGGGAGGGAATTCCAGGATATTGACCCAGCAACAGTGAAGGAACGGCGATATATTTCCAAGTTGGGATGGTGAGTGACTTGGAGGGGATCTAGCAGTTGGTGGCGTTCCCATGTATCTGCTGTCCTTGTCCTTCTAGATGGAAGTGGTTGTGGGTTTGGAAGGTGCTGTCTGAGGATCTTTGGTGAATTTCTGCAGTGTATGTAGATCATACACAGAGCTGTAACTGAGCTACTGGGGTGGAGAGATGGATGTTTGTAGATGCAGGCTGCTTTGTCCTGAATGGGGTCAAGCTCCTTTAATGTTGCTGGACCTGCATCCATCCAGGTAAGTAGGGAATGTTTCACCACACTCCTGACTTGTGTGTTGTAGATGATTGGGAGGCTTTGGAGGTGAGTAATTTACCGCAGTATTCTTAGTCTCTGATCTGTTCTTGTAGCCACTGTGTTTATGTGGTAAGTCCAGTTGAGTTTCTGATCAATGCAACCCAAGTATCTTGATAGTGGAGGGATTCAGTGACGGTAACACCATTATTATGAAGGGATACCTCTGCAAATAGTAGCTCAGAAAGGTATGTAGCAATTTAAATGCAGAGGGGCCCTATCCATACTCAAATAGATGTCCATTGCAGCAATAAAGATTACAAAATTGACTTAAATGTCCTGTACTCCAAGTGGGAAAAGATGTAATCAAAGTCTTGGATTCTATTTGATATTCAGTGATCCCTTCAAGAAATTGCACATATTAATTGTAAAACCAGGATTGGGCCCAGTCATTGTGAGATTTGCTGTGAAGACTTATGGTGAGTAATAAGTAGTTAGGTGAAGCACTAAAGATTTCTGTCACCTTTTGAACTGTGCCTTGGCATGAATCAGCATCACAGGAGAAGTGAAATAGCTAGCTAAAAATAGTTGCAATCTACTGTGTGCTGTGTTATTGTCTTAGGACAATAAATATAATGACAACTATTTGGACAAATGGAACTATCGATTGAATGCCTAACTCAGGCCCAGGTCCCATGGCACTCTGTAAAGAATGACATAATTTCCATGTTATTTCAGCATAAACCGAACAAGCAGGGTATGACCTGCATTGATTAAACTTTGCTGTTCAGTCTTTGCATTCCTTAAGGATTGCCTGTCCAGTCAGGCTATACATTTCGATGGCTGTGATGAATTATTTTACTCATGTTCCTCTCCTTTTCTTTCCCAAACAGCAAGTGGCAATTTAGCACTTGTCCCAACCACAGCCACTTTCTAAGCTTTGGCTCCGAGTTGATCGTGTTTGAAAGTTTTGCTAATGACTGACTTTGAAAGCCTAAAACTTGAGCATTTCCCAAACGGATTGTACTCGAATCCAATCTTTGGACCAAGTAGCACAATAGAAGTAAGCTTCTTAATCTTCTGTGCTATTCCTAAATCATTTGTTAATAATTCAAGTTGCAGATTATCAAGTATGCAATGTTTTCCTCACTAAGTTTATGTTAACACATTTTGTTTCAAAATAGGAAATGAAAGGTATGAATATATTATACTAAGAGCAAAAATAACCCATTCAGGGCCTCTAGACTACTCCACCATTCAAAATGATCAAGGCTGACTTCCTTCTTATGAATTCCACATTGCCAACTATTCTTAACAATGTTAGATTAGATTACTTACTGTGTGGAAACAGGCCCTTCAGCCCAACAAGTCCACACTGATCCACAACCCACCCATTCCCCTAACACTACGGGCAATTTAGCATAGCCAATTCACCTGACCTGCACATCTTTGGACTGTGGGAGGAAACTGGAGCAAACCCACACAGACACAGGGAGAATGTGCAAACTCCACACAGTCACCTGAGTCGGGAATTGAACCTGGGTCTCTGGCACTGTGAGGCAGCAGTGCTAACCACTGTGCCACCATGCCACCCACTGTGTTCTATTCCTGTACCTGAGAATCGAGTTCATTATAGCTCGAGTTCATTAGATGGGTCGGTGTTTGTACAATGTGTGCAGGAGGGTTTCCTGACACAATATGTCGACAGGCCAACAAGAGGGGAGGCTATATTGGATTTGGTTCTAGGTAATGAACCAGGCCAGGTGTTAGGCTTGGAGGTAGGTGAGCACTTCGGGGACAGTGACCACAACTCGGTGACTTTTACTTTAGTGATGGAGAGGGATAATCGTGCGCCGCAGGGCAAGAGCTATAGCTGGGGGCAGGGAAATTATGATGCAGTGAGGCATGACTTAGGTTGTGTGGATTGGAAAAACAGGCTTCAAGAGAAGAACACTAATGAGATGTGGGGATTGTTCAAGGAGCAGCTACTGCGTGTCCTCGATAGGTATGTACCAGTCAGGCATGGTGTAAAGGGCCTTGTGAGGCAGCCGTGGTTTAGTAAGGAATTGGAGTCCCTTGTGAAAGGGAAGAAGGCGGCATATGTAAAGATGAGGCGTGAAGGTTCAGTAGGGGCGATTGAGAGTTATAAGGTAGCCAGGAAGGAGCTAAAGAGGGAGCTAAGAAAAGCGAGAAGGGGACATGAAAAGTCTTTAGCTGGTAGGATTAGGGAAAACCCAAAGACTTTCTATAGGTATGTCAAGAATAAAAGGATGTCTAGGGTAGGTATCGGTCCAGTCAAGGATAGTAGTGGGAAGTTGTGTGTGGAGGCGGAGGAGATTGGAGAGACATTAAATCAGTACTTTTCATCAGTATTCACTCAGGAACAGGACACTGTTGCTGATGTGAATATGGAATCACAAATAATTAGAATGGATGCCCTGGAAATATGCAGGGAAGAGGTTTTGGGAATATTGGAAAGGATGAATATAGATAAGTCTCCTGGGCCTGATGGCATTTACCCCAGGATCCTATGGGAAGCTAGGGAGGAGATAGCAGAGCCATTGGCCTGGATTTTTATGTCGTCATTGTCAACGGGAATAGTACCAGAGGACTGGAGGATAGCGAATGTGGTCCCATTGTTCAAGAAAGGGAGTAGGGATAGCCCTAGTAACTATAGGCCAGTGAGTCTGACTTCAGTGGTGGGCAAAGTCTTAGAGAGAATGGTAAGGGATAAGATTTATGAACATCTGGGTAGGAATAACGTGATCAGGGATAGCCAGCATGGTTTTGTGAAGGGCAGGTCGTGCCTCACAAACCTTATTGAGTTCTTTGAGAAGGTGACTATGGAAGTGGATGAGGGTAAAGCAGTAGATGTTGTGTATATGGATTTTAGTAAGGCGTTCGATAAGGTTCCCCATGGTAGGCTAATGCTAAAACTTCGGAGGTATGGCATTGAGGATACATTAGAGGTTTGGATTAGGAATTGGCTGGCTGGAAGGAGACAGAGGGAAGTAGTTGATGGATTATGTTCATCTTGGAGCGCAGTTACTAGCGGTGTACCACAAGGATCTGTTTTGGGACCATTGCTTTTTGTTATCTTTATAAATGATCTAGAGGAAGGACTTGAAAGCTGGGTAAGCAAGTTTGCGGATGACACGAAAGTCGGTGGAGTTGTGGATAGTGAGGAAGGAAGTGGTAGGTTACAGCGGGATATAGATAAGTTGCAGAGCTGGGCGGAAATGTGGCAAATGGAATTCAATGTAGCTAAGTGCGAAGTCGTTCACTTTGGTAGGAATAACAAGATGATGGATTACTGGGCTAATGGTAGGCTACTTGGTAGTGTGGATGAGCAGAGGGATCTTGGTGTCTATGTACACAGATCTCTGAAAGTTGCCACCCAGGTAAATAGTGCTGTGAGGAAGGCATATGGTGTACTGGGCTTTATTGGCAGAGGAATTGAGTTCCGGAGTCCTGAGGTCATGTTGCAGTTGTATAAGACTCTGGTGAGGCCTCATCTGGAGTATTGTGTGCAGTTTTGGTCGCCATACTATAGGAAGGATGTGGAAGCTTTAGAACGAGTGCAGAGGAGGTTTACCAGGATGTTGCCTGGAATGGTAGGAAAATCTTATGAGGAAAGGCTGAGGCACTTGGGGCTGTTCTCATTGGAGAAGAGAAGGTTTAGGGGAGATCTGATAGAAGTGTATAAGATGATTAGGGGTTTAGATAGGGTAGATACTAAGAACCTTTTACCGCTAATGGAGTCAGGTGTTACTAGGGGACATAGCTTTAAATTAAGGGGTGGTAGGTATAGGACAGATGTTAGGGGTAGATTCTTCACACAGCGGGTTGTGAGTTCATGGAATGCCCTGCCCGTATCAGTGGTGAACTCTCCTTCTTTATGTTCATTTAAGCGGGCATTGGATAGGCATTTGGAAGTTATTGGGCTAGTATAGGTTAGGTAGGACTCGGTTGGCGCAACATCGAGGGCCGAAGGGCCTGTACTGCGCTGTATCCTTCTATGTTCTATGTTCTAATCTATCAATGTCTGTGTCAAAAATAGAGTTGGAAGTTACACACACCAGATTATAGCCCAGCAGGGCTCTGAAAGCTTGTGATTTCAAACAAACTTGTTGTGTTGTGTGACTTCTGACTTTACCCACCCCAATCCAACACTGGTACCTCCACACCACAGTGTTAAAAATATCTTATCTCCACTGCCTTCTGAAGCAAAGAGAGTTTTAAAGTTGCACGACCCTCAAAAACAATGTTCTTCTCATCTTGGTCCTGAAAGAACATTTTCTCATTTTTCTAGGTGGGGACTGAACAACACAAGGAAACATCCTTTTCCAAGTCCTTCTCAAGACAATTCAGCATCTTATACACTTCAATATAATCACTCCTCACTCCAAACACTGGGGGAGACAGTAGCCGAGTGATATTATCACCAGACTATGAATCCAGAAGCCCAGGTAATATTCTAGATGAAGTCTACTCTTGATGGTCAGTAAAGCGATGGAAGGTGTCATCAACAATGCTATCAATCAGCACCTATTCAGCAATAACCTGCTCAGTGACATCCAGTTTGGGTTCCGCCAGGGCCATTCAGCTCCTAATCTTAGAAGACCCTTGATAACATGGTTGGTGTGGACTGTTTGGACGAAAGGATCTGTTGCCGTGCTCTATGACCTTATATTAGAGTTGGGTGGAAGGAGTGATCAGACAGGTATATATATATATATATATATATATAGAGAGAGAGAGAGAGAGAGTTAAGCAGAAAAGCTAAGCCAGGGAGGAAGGAAAGCTGAAAATAAGGGACCGAAGTAGGTGAAAATTGGTTTGTCTGTGCAGAACGCAGCCCTTGTCATGGCAGAACCTGGGGCATTGAGGTGGGTCCAGGACTTTGAAAGAGTTGTCCAGACTCTAATGTTGATGAACTCAGTATTTAGTCCTGAAGGTTGCTTATCCCCAAGTGGAAAATGAGGTGCTGTTCTTCCAGCTTGCGCTGAGCTTCACTGGAGCACTGCAGCAAGCCTGGGACAGAGCTGTTGGCCAGGGAACAGAGTGGAGTGTTGAAGTGGCAGGTAACTGGAAGCTTGGTGTCATTCTTAAGAACAGAACATAGGTGTTCTGCAAAGTGGTTACCCAAACCATCCTTCATTTCCCTAGTGTAGAGGAGACCACATTGTGAGCAGCGAAGGTAGTAGACTGGATTGAGTGAAGTGTAGGTAAATCACTGCTTCTCCTGGAAGCTGTAGGTGGGGCCTTGGATAGTGAGGAAGGAAGAAATAAATGAGCAGGTGTTTTACGTTCTGTGAGGGCATGTAAAGGTGTCGTGGGGATGTGGGGAAATGTTGGAAGTGGAGGAGGTGTGGACCAAAGGGAATGATCCCCACATAAGGGTAACAAGGGAGGGAAGGGGAATATGTATCTGGTGATGGCATCCCACTGGAGGTGATGGAGATAGTGGCTAATGATCCTGTGGGTGTAGATGCTGGTGGGATGGTAAGCGAAGATGTGCACGGATTGGTTATTGGACGATTCCAGAGAAACTATAATGTGAGATGAGAGAAAACCAGTGCTAGAGATACCTTGGCAAGGATCAGATATGTGCAGGTGTAACTAATAGAGGATGGTGCCATTGAGATGGGCGATGGAGACTATTACTTTTTGGAATCATCACAATTAACCTGAGCTCAACCTTTTGTCAGGCTCCACAAATCTGGGGTGTACTTATGTTTGCATGTGGCTTCTTTCCCCCTCCCCCTCTATGTTCTCATGGGCCATTCTGGTAACCCATAATGCACCTGACCATGTTTTCTGATAGGAATTTCATAGCATGTAGGGACAAGTAATGAGGAAAGAAATAGAATGTTGCTCGGGTTATGGAGTACATAGAACATAGAACAATACAGCACAGAACAGAGTAGGGAAGTCTTCTTCCAACTGTATACATCATTGGTGAGGCACATCCAGATTACTGAGTTTGTGAACAATTGAAAATGGTTTCATGGTCATCAATAGATTCTTCGTTCCACATTCTGCTGCAACAGGATTTGAACCCCAGTCCCCACAACATTAGCTGAGTTGCTGGGTTAATAGTCTAATGATAATAGGATTGCAAAACAACCCATACACAGTTGCTGAGTTTCTCCAGCAATTTCTGTTTTTGTTTTCCATTTAAAGGAAGAATGAATTCAAATCTACTGCTTTGGATAATCTTGAAGCTGAGAAAAGTGTTTAGTAACTAATTGCTGTGTACCCACTATGGCAAGAACCATGAGTTTATACAGAAGCACAAAGCACGAGCGACAGGATTCCCATTAGTTCATTAGCAGTTGGTGCAGACATCGAGACAAGAATAGCAGGGTCATTTTTCTTCAAATAATGACATGAAGGCTTTAAAGGTCTACGTGGAGGGATGCAACCTTGGTTCAATGTTTCAGCTCTAAGTATTAGCCCAATATGGTATGGAGCATCAACTTGGTTCAGTGCTCCAACCCCTGGACTGGATTTCAGAGTACATCCTTTCTCTCTCATGATCAGAGCAGAATGATTGAAGGGATTCCATAAAGGGTGTACCATGCTGTAGAGGAGTTTAACACTGCTTTCCAAGACTCATTCATCCATATCAGAGATAGGACCACTACAATGTTATCCTAATTCTCCAATTTGGATGTAGCGTTGTATGGGTGTACACGCTAGCAAAATAGGAACATAGGAACAGGAGTATACCATTCAACTCCTCAAGCCAGTTCCAACATTCAATGAGATCGTGGCTGACCTGTGACCTAACTCCATAAATCCACCCTTGGCCCATATCCCTTAGCTTCCCAAAAAATTATCCATCTCAGATTAAGATTAGCAACTGACCCTGCATCTACTGAGGAAGAGAGTTCCAAGCATCTACCACCCTTTGCTAGTGTCAAAGTGTTTCTGAACATCTCTCCTAAATGGTCTGGCCCTAATTCTCAGACTATGCTCCCCCCCTACCCTCAGTTTAAGAATCAATGTAAACAGTTTATTTTTATCTAATCTGACTTTGTGCTTAAGTTGGGTGACCATCACCATTATCTTGATATTAAGGTAGAAATATTGCAACAATTTGGAAACAGCGACTGAATTCTGTGTTTAAACCCAGCTACATTTGTTTATGTCAAAACAGACGTTCTACATTCTAATCTCATGCTTCAGAGCCTCGACACTGTTTTATTCCCATTAAAACGTCTGATTGTGAAATGTTCATGCATGACCAGGTTTGATGTTCCACTCTTCAGTTACATCTGTGAACCTATGACCCACAGCCCATCATTCTCAGTAATTGCCACAACGACCCAGCTGGATGATTGTAAGGAAAGTGTAAAAACCACTCATGCAAACTAAATTCCGTCACCACAAGGTGGTCATAGAAACATGAAAACATGAAAAGCAACTCCACCAACAAAAAAGCCTTCCTGCAGCTTCGAGAGAAGTAAATTAATTGGTTCCTCAAACCTAGTTACTTATTGCTAATCTTTCCCTGATTGCTGTAAATATTTGTCTCATTAAGTTTTCCACTGAGCGATAGTTATCTTACTCTAACTGTTGCATATTAATGTCGTCAGTTTTTAAAACAAAGCATGTCTAACCACTGAAGCAAGGCTGCAGATTGATTGAAGGAAGGTGCACCAGCCTGTAGTTTGAGGTTGGACTTTCAAAGTGGTTTCTATACTTTGCATTTTTGACTTTTTTGTTCATTTAGTTCGTTGTTAGTTTCAGCACACAGAAATAAAAAATCCACACAATAAATGACCATAACCGGCTGAAGTCTCAGCTGGATTCGTAAATCCCCAAATGCAATCTTGTTTGGAAATGTAAATCTCAAAGACGTGGCCTGAGCATTTTTTTGTTCCTCTCCTGCTGAACTTATCAATCAGATGCTTGGGTATTCTGAAGCAGATATTCTAGGTCACATCAAGTCAGGAATGTGCCTTGTTAATCCAGCTTCTTCCATGTCCTCGAAGGGACTCCCATCAGAAAGCTATGTTTCCAACCTAGTGCTATCCAATCTGCTGATGTGTTTGACTACAACAGGACAATCAGACGTTGAAAGCACTAAATAGCTCAAATCAACACATGATCAAAATGGCAGGTACCTACCACTCCAGCAAAGTATAGCAATCTCCTCATTAGCAACATTTTTTGTTCTTAGCTATGAGTCTACACCCATAATTCACCTGTATAGCCAATTGGATATTTCCATATGAAACCCGTTATGGAAAATGCAGATCATCAAAAGAGAGTTGAGGGTGGGGTTGGGTTTAATCAAAATGGATCTCGTAGAACCCCAGTGATGCAGAAAGTGGTTGTTCGGCCCATTGAGTGTGCACTAACCCTGTGAAGAGCATCCCACCCAGACCCAACTCCCCCCAATACACTTATCATGGCCAATCCACCCTCCTGCACACTGTGGATAATTTAATATGGCCATTCAACCTAACCTGCATATCTTTGGACTGTGGAAGGAAATCCTCACAGACACGGGGAGAATGTGTAAACTGAACACAGACACCCACCCAAGGCTGGATTTGTACCCGGGTCCCTGGCACTGTGAGGCAACAGTGCTAACCACTGTGCCAGTGTCTGGCCCAAGGGGAGCTAAAGTGCTGTATCCTCCATGGTGCCCACCTCAATAGCAACTACTTCAGGGGTACTACATTTTTCACTCCTGAAGCCTTTTTATTAATGAAATTACTATGAGGCTTCTGCCTTGTGGTAGAGTGGCAGTGTTTCAGTGGTTCTCAGTCAGGAGGCCCAGGTTCAAGTGCCACCTGCTCCAGAGGTGGGTGTAACAACCTCTCTGAACAGATTAATTGGAAAATATCTACAATGAGGCTTCTGCCCAGTTTGTGAGTTGGCCTGTATCCTCCTGCCTTTATCGTATTAACAGCAGCTTAAGTACAAGAGGGCAGTAAAGTGTTTCTGGAAGCCAATTCCATTGCAGTTGTATTGTGTTTCTTCCCATCTCCCTTGTAACTGAGTGTAACAAAAAGCAGTTAGCCTGGCTCAAGTGTATGGTGTTGAATGGCCCTGTGTTGAGTGCGTTCAATTAATTATAACGGCATTATATTTCCAAACAGCTATGTGCTGTGTGCAAATGGAGATAAAGTCACACTTACAATTTCGATCCTAAATAATACTAGCACAGTCAGTCAGCTTGGCAGGCATCATTTGTTATGAGCAACAGAATATGAATATTCCACTGTAATTTCAGCTCTTAGATTACTTTTCCCATTTCTAATTTACTTTTATTTAAAACCTCAGAAATGTAATTCAGAAATCTGCCCAAGAACATAAGTGTGATGAACTTTCGCTATCTATATATTTATGTCTGCGAGTCTTACATTTGCACATATTACCACAATACAAACTACTTCAGCTTACTTGCACAAGATTCACATTGTGAATCACCTGTACTTATTCCTCCACCATCTCCCAGTTATTGGATGCTGTTTCCGATTGTAGTAGGGGACATGTTAGTAATCATTCCAACACATCTTTTATTCTAAGAAGCCCAGCTATTGTTGAGTTCTGCAGTAAACATACACAGCCAGATTTATGAGAACTGCCTCTTTCTACTTTCTGCCACTAGATGGTACTACTCCTCCATGCATTGTGCCAAAAAACTTAACACAAGTAATTTGAATAAAGAATATTTTAAGTAAAATCATATAAAGATTTGTGATTATTCTTCTGATATGTGATAGGCTTTCTTTTCTTCAGTTCCAGTTGATCCACATCCTAAGAACAGAATAACTAAGTCATTTTTTGATAAACAATCATTGAGTTAAACTATAAGTAATTGGTGTTAGCTCATTCAGTAAATTATCAACATGGCAAATCAGACCAAGATTTTATTACACGGGACATATAAAAACTCTAAAGGGGTGTAACTTGATTTTATTCTTTCAGGGTTAGGCCACTATTTGTTGTCCAATTGCCCCAACAAATGATGATTAGTCCTCGTCTTGAAATGTAGCTGTCCATGGGGTATAGGGACATCCATGATGCTGTTAGGAAGGAAGATTCAAGAGTTTGACCGATGATACTGAAGAAACAGTGATATATTTCCATGTTGTGATTTTGGAAGGGTGGTGAATTTACAGGTGGTGGTGTTCCCATGCTGCCCGTGTCCTTCTAGATGGTTGAAGGCATGGCTCTGGAATGTGCTCCTGAAGGAGCCACATGGAGTTGCTGCCCTGTATCTTCCACTGCTGCCAGTGTGTCACTGGTGAAGGGATTGAATGTTGAGACTGATGGATTACAATCAAACTACTTTGCCAAGGATGGTGTCAAACCTCTTGAGTATTGTTGGAGCTGCAGAGAATATTCCATCACACTCCTGACTTGTGCCTTGCAGATGGTGAACAGGGTTTGGGGAGTCAGGAGGTGGGTTACTCATCTGCCTGACTTGCTCTTGTAATTCCAGTATTTACATGGTAAGTGAAGTTCAGTTAATCATTGATACTATGTTGATAGACTCAATGCTGATACTATAATATCAAAGGGATACAATTAGATTCTCTCATCTTTGAGATAGTCATTACCTGGCTAATTATTCTGAGTTTGAATTTGGCCCAAATCTTATCAACACAATCTACTTCAGTAATTGAAGACTAGCGAATGGTGCTGAGCACTGTGCAAATATCATCTCCACTACGAATCTCATGATGGGGGGAGTGTCATTGATGAAGCTGTTGAAAATGGTTGTTCTTAGGACACGAACCTGAGGAACTCCAGCTTTGATGTCCTGAGACTGAGTTGATTGTTCTCCAATAGTCATAAGCATCTCTTTCTGTGTTAGGTATCCTATTACAGCAAACATATTCAGTTTTTAAATAAAACAAAACCATCTGTTGAACCATATTTTATAATTGAATGCAGATATTTTGGTTATAGTTTGATCTAAAATATTTGTTAATTTATTTGTTTCGTTTCCTCTCAATAATAATACACTACTTTCTTTTTTATAAAGATTGTTCTCATTTCATTTCCCAATGGTATGATTGTTCTGTCTTAGAACACAATTGCACTGTTAGTTGAACAAATCTATTTTCATAAGGAATTATGGCATAAACTGCATTTTTATTTGCTTCAGAATGTGCAGCTTTCTATTTTATTTAACTTTATGTTGAAATGATCCATTCTAAAAGATACATTGTCATTGAAAATATGTAATAAGTGCTTAAAAATGTGTTGCTGGAAAAGCGCAGCACGTCAGGCAACATTCAAGGAAGAGGAGATTTGACATTTTGGGCATAAGCCCTTCTTCAGGAAGGGCTTATGCCCGAAACGTCAAATCTCCTGTTCCTTGGATGCTGCCTGACCTGCTGCACTTTTCCAGCAACACATTTTTAAGCTCTGATCTCCAGCATCTGCAGTCCTCACTTTCTCCTCGAATATGTAATAAGTAG